>NC_135431.1:8230000-8342568 GCF_051991245.1 Festucalex cinctus | reverse complement strand
GTGGAAAAAAAAATGCCTTACTATACATGGTCGTTTTTTTTTTGGGTGGAAAAAAAATGCCTTACTATACATGGTCGTTTTTTTTTGGTGGAAAAAAACATGCCTTACTATACATAGTCGTTTTTTGGGGGAGAAAAAAAATGCCTTACTATACATGGTCGTTTTTTTTGGGTGGAAAAAAAATGCCTTACTATACATGGTCGTTTTTTTTAGAGTGGAAAAAAATGCCTTACTATACATGGTTGTTTTTTGGGTGGAAAAAAAATGCCCTACTATACATGGTCGTTTTTTTTTGGGGTGGAAAAAAAATGCCTTACTATACATGGTTGTTTTTTTTTTGGTGGAAAAAAATGCCTTACTATACATAGTTGTTTTTATGGGGAGAAAAAAAATGCCTTACTATACATGGACGTTTTTTTTGGGTGGAAAAAAATGCCTTACTATACATGGTCGTTTTTTTGGGTGGAAAAAAAATGCCTTACTATACATGGTCGTTTTTTTTGGAGTGGAAAAAAATGCCTTACTATACATAGTCGTTTTTTGGGGAGAAAAAAAATGCCTTACTATACATGGTCGTTTTTTTTGGGGGTGGAAAAAAAATGCCTTACTATACATGGTCGTTTTTTTGGGGTGGAAAAAAAATGCCTTACTATACATGGTCGTTTTTTTTTGGGTGGAAAAAAATGCCTTACTATACATGGTCGTTTTTTTTTGGGTGGAAAAAAATGCCTTACTATACATGGTCGTTTTTTTTGGGTGGAAAAAAAATGCCTTACTATACATGGTCGTTTTTTTTTTGGGGTGGGAAAAAATGCCTTACTATACATGGTCGTTTTTTTGGGAGAAAAAAAACTGCCTTACTATACATAGTCGTTTTTTTGGGGAGAACAAAAATGCCTTACTATACATGGTCGTTTTTTTTGGTGGAAAAAAAATGCCTTACTATACATGGTCGTTTTTTTTGGGGTGGAAAAAAATGCCTTACTATACATGGTCGTTTTTTTTGGGTGAAAAAAAATGCCTTACTATACATGGTCGTTTTTTGGGAGAGAAAAAAATGCCTTACTATACATGGTCGTTTTTTTGGGTGGAAAAAAAATGCCTTACTATACATGGTCGGTTTTTTTTTTGGGTGGAAAAATATGCCTTACTATACATATTCGTTTTTATGGGGAGAAAAAAAATGCCTTACTATACATGGTTGTTTTTTTGGGAGGAAAAAAATCCCTTACTATACAGTCGTTTTTTTGGGGAGAAAAAAAATGCCTTACTATACATGGTCGTTTATTTTTTGGGTGGAAAAAAAATGCCTTACTAGTATACATGGTCTTTTTTTTGGGTGGAAAAAAAATGCCTTACTATACATGGTCGTTTTTTTTTGGGTGGAAAAAAATGCCTTACTATACATGGTCGTTTTTTTTTGGGTGGAAAAAAATGCCTTACTATACATGGTCGTTTTTTTTGGGTGGAAAAAAAATGCCTTACTATACATGGTCGTTTTTTTTTGGGGTGGAAAAAAATGCCTTACTATACATGGTCGTTTTTTTGGGAGAAAAAAAATGTCTTACTATACATAGTCGTTTTTTTGGGGAGAAAAAAATGCCTTACTATACATGGTTGTTTTTTTTGGGGTGGAAAAAAAATGCTTACTATACATGGTCGTTTTTTTTTGGGTGGAAACAAATGCCTTACTATACATGGTCGTTTTTTTTTGGGTGGAAAAAAATGCCTTACTATACATGGTCGTTTTTTTGGGAGAAAAAAATTCCTTACTATACATAGTCGTTTTTTTGGGAGAAAAAAAATGCCTTACTATACATGGTCGTTTTTTTTTGGGTGGAAAAAAATGCCTTACTATACATGGTCGTTTTTTTTGGGTGGAAAAAAAATGCCTTACTATACATGGTCGTTTTTTTGGGAGAAAAAAAATGCCTTACTATACATAGTCATTTTTTGGGGGAGAAAAAAAATGCCTTACTATACATGGTCGTTTTTTTGGGTGGAAAAAAAATGCCTTACTATACATGGTCGTTTTTTTTTTTGGGTGGAAAAAAAATGCCTTACTATACATGGTCGTTTTTTTGGGGGGTGGAAAAAAATGCCTTACTATACATAGTCATTTTTTGGGGGAGAGAAAAAATGCCTTACTATACATGGACGTTTTTTTTGGGTGGAAAAAAATGCCTTACTATACATGGTCGTTTTTTTTGGGTGAAAAAAAATGCCTTACTATACATGGTCGTTTTTTTGGGAGAAAAAAAATGCCTTACTATACAGTCATTTTTTTGGGGAGAAAAAAAATGCCTTACTATACATGGTCGTTATTTTGGGTGGAAAAAAAATGCCTTACTATACATGGTCGTTTTTTTTTTTGGGTGGAAAAAAAATGCCTTACTATACATGGTCGTTTTTTTTTTGGGTGGAAAAAAATGCCTTACTATACATAGTCGTTTTTATGGGGAGAAAAAAAATGCCTTACTATACATGGACGTTTTTTTTGGGTGGAAAAAAATGCCTTACTATACATGGTCGTTTTTTTGGGTGGAAAAAAAATGCCTTACTATACATGGTCGGTTTTTTTTTTGGGTGGAAAAAAAAATGCTTTACTATACATGGTCGTTTTTTTTGGAGTGGAAAAAATGCCTTACTATACATGGTCGTTTTTTTGGGAGAAAAAATAAAAGCCTTACTATACATAGTCGTTTTTTGGGGAGAAAAAAAATGCCTTACTATACATGGTCGTTTTTTTTGGGTGGAAGAAAAATGCCTTACTATACATGGTCGTTTTTTTTGGGTGGAAAAAAAATGCCTTACTATACATAGTCGTTTTTTTGGGGAGAAAAAAAAAGCCTTACTATACATGGTCGTTTTTTTTTGGGTGGAAAAAAAATGCCTTACTATACATGGTCGTTTTTTTGGGTGGAAAAAAAATGCCTTACTATACATGGTCGTTTTTTTTGGAGTGGAAAAAAATGCCTTACTATACATAGTCGTTTTTTGGGGGAGAAAAAAAATGCCTTACTATACATGGTCGGTTTTTTTTGGGGTGGAAAAAAAATGCCTTACTATACATGGTCGTTTTTTTGGGGTGGAAAAAAAATGCCTTACTATACATGGTCGTTTTTTTTTGGGTGGAAAAAAATGCCTTACTATACATGGTCGTTTTTTTTGGGTGGAAAAAAATGCCTTACTATACATGGTCGTTTTTTTTGGGTGGAAAAAAAATGCCTTACTATACATGGTCGTTTTTTTTTTGGGGTGGAAAAAAATGCCTTGCTATACATGGTCGTTTTTTTGGGAGAAAAAAAATGCCTTACTATACATAGTCGTTTTTTGGGGGAGAACAAAAATGCCTTACTATACATGGTCGTTTTTTTTGGGTGGAAAAAAAATGCCTTACTATACATGGTCGTTTTTTTTTGGGTGGAAAAAAATGCCTTACTATACATGGTCGTTTTTTTTGGGTGGAAAAAAAATGCCTTACTATACATGGTCGTTTTTTGGGAGAGAAAAAAATGCCTTACTATACATGGTCGTTTTTTTGGGTGGAAAAAAAATGCCTTACTATACATGGTCGGTTTTTTTTTGGGTGGAAAAATATGCCTTACTATACATATTCGTTTTTATGGGGAGAAAAAAAATGCCTTACTATACATGGTCGTTTTTTTGGGAGGAAAAAAATCCCTTACTATACAGTCGTTTTTTTGGGGAGAAAAAAAATGCCTTACTATACATGGTCGTTTATTTTTTGGGTGGAAAAAAAATGCCTTACTATACATGGTCGTTTTTTTTGGGTGGAAAAAAAATGCCTTACTATACATGGTCGTTTTTTTTTGGGTGGAAAAAAATGCCTTACTATACATGGTCGTTTTTTTTTGGGTGGAAAAAAATGCCTTACTATACATGGTCGTTTTTTTTGGGTGGAAAAAAAATGCCTTACTATACATGGTCGTTTTTTTTTTGGGTGGAAAAAAATGCCTTACTATACATGGTCGTTTTTTTGGGAGAAAAAAAATGTCTTACTATACATAGTCGGTTTTTTGGGGAGAAAAAAAATGCCTTACTATACATGGTTGTTTTTTTTGGGGTGGAAAAAAAATGCCTTACTATACATGGTCGTTTTTTTGGGGTGGAAAAAAAATGCCTTACTATACATGGTCGTTTTTTTTTGGGTGGAAAAAAATGCCTTACTATACATGGTCGTTTTTTTTGGGTGGAAAAAAATGCCTTACTATACATGGTCGTTTTTTTTGGGTGGAAAAAAAATGCCTTACTATACATGGTCGTTTTTTTTTTGGGGTGGAAAAAAATGCCTTACTATACATGGTCGTTTTTTTGGGAGAAAAAAAATGCCTTACTATACATAGTCGTTTTTTGGGGGAGAACAAAAATGCCTTACTATACATGGCCGTTTTTTTTGGGTGGAAAAAAAATGCCTTACTATACATGGTCGTTTTTTTTTGGGTGGAAAAAAATGCCTTACTATACATGGTCGTTTTTTTTGGGTGGAAAAAAAATGCCTTACTATACATGGTCGTTTTTTGGGAGAGAAAAAAATGCCTTACTATACATGGTCGTTTTTTTGGGTGGAAAAAAAATGCCTTACTATACATGGTCGGTTTTTTTTTGGGTGGAAAAATATGCCTTACTATACATATTCGTTTTTATGGGGAGAAAAAAAATGCCTTACTATACATGGTCGTTTTTTTGGGAGGAAAAAAATCCCTTACTATACAGTCGTTTTTTTGGGGAGAAAAAAAATGCCTTACTATACATGGTCGTTTATTTTTTGGGTGGAAAAAAAATGCCTTACTATACATGGTCTTTTTTTTTGGGTGGAAAAAAAATGCCTTACTATACATGGTCGTTTTTTTTTGGGTGGAAAAAAATGCCTTACTATACATGGTCGTTTTTTTTTGGGTGGAAAAAAATGCCTTACTATACATGGTCGTTTTTTTTGGGTGGAAAAAAAATGCCTTACTATACATGGTCGTTTTTTTTTTGGGTGGAAAAAAAATGCCTTACTATACATGGTCGTTTTTTTGGGTGGAAAAAAAATGCCTTACTATACATGGTCGGTTTTTTTTTTGGGTGGAAAAAAAATGCTTTACTATACATGGTCGTTTTTTTTGGAGTGGAAAAAAATGCCTTACTATACATGGTCGTTTTTTTGGGAGAAAAAATAAAAGCCTTACTATACATAGTCGTTTTTTGGGGGAGAAAAAAAATGCCTTACTATACATGGTCGTTTTTTTTGGGTGGAAGAAAAATGCCTTACTATACATGGTCGTTTTTTTTGGGTGGAAAAAAAATGCCTTACTATACATAGTCGTTTTTTTGGGGAGAAAAAAAAAAGCCTTACTATACATGGTCGTTTTTTTTTGGGTGGAAAAAAAATGCCTTACTATACATGGTCGTTTTTTTGGGTGGAAAAAAAATGCCTTACTATACATGGTCGTTTTTTTTGGAGTGGAAAAAAATGCCTTACTATACATAGTCGTTTTTTGGGGGAGAAAAAAAATGCCTTACTATACATGGTCGGTTTTTTTTGGGGTGGAAAAAAAATGCCTTACTATACATGGTCGTTTTTTTGGGGTGGAAAAAAAATGCCTTACTATACATGGTCGTTTTTTTTTGGGTGGAAAAAAATGCCTTACTATACATGGTCGTTTTTTTTGGGTGGAAAAAAATGCCTTACTATACATGGTCGTTTTTTTTGGGTGGAAAAAAAATGCCTTACTATACATGGTCGTTTTTTTTTTGGGGTGGAAAAAAATGCCTTGCTATACATGGTCGTTTTTTTGGGAGAAAAAAAATGCCTTACTATACATAGTCGTTTTTTGGGGGAGAACAAAAATGCCTTACTATACATGGTCGTTTTTTTTGGGTGGAAAAAAAATGCCTTACTATACATGGTCGTTTTTTTTTGGGTGGAAAAAAATGCCTTACTATACATGGTCGTTTTTTTTGGGTGGAAAAAAAATGCCTTACTATACATGGTCGTTTTTTGGGAGAGAAAAAAATGCCTTACTATACATGGTCGTTTTTTTGGGTGGAAAAAAAATGCCTTACTATACATGGTCGGTTTTTTTTTGGGTGGAAAAATATGCCTTACTATACATATTCGTTTTTATGGGGAGAAAAAAAATGCCTTACTATACATGGTCGTTTTTTTGGGAGGAAAAAAATCCCTTACTATACAGTCGTTTTTTTGGGGAGAAAAAAAATGCCTTACTATACATGGTCGTTTATTTTTTGGGTGGAAAAAAAATGCCTTACTATACATGGTCGTTTTTTTTGGGTGGAAAAAAAATGCCTTACTATACATGGTCGTTTTTTTTTGGGTGGAAAAAAATGCCTTACTATACATGGTCGTTTTTTTTTGGGTGGAAAAAAATGCCTTACTATACATGGTCGTTTTTTTTGGGTGGAAAAAAAATGCCTTACTATACATGGTCGTTTTTTTTTTGGGTGGAAAAAAATGCCTTACTATACATGGTCGTTTTTTTGGGAGAAAAAAAATGTCTTACTATACATAGTCGGTTTTTTGGGGAGAAAAAAAATGCCTTACTATACATGGTTGTTTTTTTTGGGGTGGAAAAAAAATGCCTTACTATACATGGTCGTTTTTTTGGGGTGGAAAAAAAATGCCTTACTATACATGGTCGTTTTTTTTGGGTGGAAAAAAATGCCTTACTATACATGGTCGTTTTTTTTGGGTGGAAAAAAATGCCTTACTATACATGGTCGTTTTTTTTGGGTGGAAAAAAAATGCCTTACTATACATGGTCGTTTTTTTTTTGGGGTGGAAAAAAATGCCTTACTATACATGGTCGTTTTTTTGGGAGAAAAAAAATGCCTTACTATACATAGTCGTTTTTTGGGGGAGAACAAAAATGCCTTACTATACATGGCCGTTTTTTTTGGGTGGAAAAAAAATGCCTTACTATACATGGTCGTTTTTTTTTTGGGTGGAAAAAAATGCCTTACTATACATGGTCGTTTTTTTTGGGTGGAAAAAAAATGCCTTACTATACATGGTCGTTTTTTGGGAGAGAAAAAAATGCCTTACTATACATGGTCGTTTTTTTGGGTGGAAAAAAAATGCCTTACTATACATGGTCGGTTTTTTTTTGGGTGGAAAAATATGCCTTACTATACATATTCGTTTTTATGGGGAGAAAAAAAATGCCTTACTATACATGGTCGTTTTTTTGGGAGGAAAAAAATCCCTTACTATACAGTCGTTTTTTTGGGGAGAAAAAAAATGCCTTACTATACATGGTCGTTTATTTTTTGGGTGGAAAAAAAATGCCTTACTATACATGGTCTTTTTTTTTGGGTGGAAAAAAAATGCCTTACTATACATGGTCGTTTTTTTTTGGGTGGAAAAAAATGCCTTACTATACATGGTCGTTTTTTTTTGGGTGGAAAAAAATGCCTTACTATACATGGTCGTTTTTTTTGGGTGGAAAAAAAATGCCTTACTATACATGGTCGTTTTTTTTTTGGGTGGAAAAAAATGCCTTACTATACATGGTCGTTTTTTTGGGAGAAAAAAAATGTCTTACTATACATAGTCGGTTTTTTGGGGAGAAAAAAAATGCCTTACTATACATGGTTGTTTTTTTTGGGGTGGAAAAAAAATGCCTTACTATACATGGTCGTTTTTTTTTGGGTGGAAAAAAATGCCTTACTATACATGGTCGTTTTTTTTTGGGTGGAAAAAAATGCCTTACTATACATGGTCGTTTTTTTGGGAGAAAAAAATTGCCTTACTATACATAGTCGTTTTTTTGGGGAGAAAAAAAATGCCTTACTATACATGGTCGTTTTTTTTTGGGTGGAAAAAAATGCCTTACTATACATGGTCGTTTTTTTTGGGTGGCAAAAAAATGCCTTACTATACATGGTCGTTTTTTTGGGAGAAAAAAAATGCCTTACTATACATAGTCATTTTTTGGGGGAGAAAAAAAATGCCTTACTATACATGGTCGTTTTTTTGGGTGGAAAAAAAATGCCTTACTATACATGGTCGTTTTTTTTTTGGGTGGAAAAAAAATGCCTTACTATACATGGTCGTTTTTTTGGGGGGTGGAAAAAAATGCCTTACTATACATGGACGTTTTTTTTGGGTGAAAAAAAATGCCTTACTATACATGGTCGTTTTTTTTTGGGTGGAAAAAAATGCCTTACTATACATGGTCGTTTTTTTTTGGGTGGAAAAAAAATGCCTTACTATACATGGTCGTTTTTTTTGGGGTGGAAAAAAAATGCCTTACTATTCATGGTCGTTTTTTTGGGAGAAAAAAAATGCCTTACTATACATAGTCATTTTTTTGGGGAGAAAAAAAATGCCTTACTATACATGGTCGTTTTTTTGGGGGAGAAAAAAAAATGCCTTACTATACATGGTCGGTTTTTTTTGGGTGGAAAAAAAATGCCTTACTATACATGGTCGTTTTTTTTTGGGTGGAAAAAAATGGCTTACTATACATGGTCGTTTTTTTTTGGGTGGAAAAAAATGCCTTACTATACATGGTCGTTTTTTTTTGGGTGGAAAAAAACATGCCTTACTATACATGGTCGTTTTTTTATTGGGTGGAAAAAAATGCCTTACTATACATAGTCATTTTTTTGGGGAGAAAAAAAATGCCTTACTATACATAGACGTTTTTTTGGGTGGAAAAAAATGCCTTACTATACATGGTCGTTTTTTTTTTGGGTGGAAAAAAAATGCCTTACTATACATGGTCGTTTTTTTGGGAGAAAAAAATTGCCTTACTATACATAGTCGTTTTTTTGGGGAGAAAAAAAATGCCTTACTATACATGGTCGTTTTTTTTGGGTGGAAAAAAATGCCTTACTATACATGGTCGTTTTTTTTGGGTGGAAAAAAAAATGCCTTACTATACATGGTCGTTTTTTTGGGAGAAAAAAAATGCCTTACTATACATAGTCATTTTTTGGGGGAGAAAAAAAATGCCTTACTATACATGGTCGTTTTTTTGGGTGGAAAAAAAATGCCTTACTATACATGGTCGTTTTTTTTTTGGGTGGAAAAAAAATGCCTTACTATACATGGTCGTTTTTTTGGGGGGTGGAAAAAAATGCCTTACTATACATGGACGTTTTTTTTGGGTGAAAAAAAATGCCTTACTATACATGGTCGTTTTTTTTTGGGTGGAAAAAAATGCCTTACTATACATGGTCGTTTTTTTTTGGGTGGAAAAAAAATGCCTTACTATACATGGTCGTTTTTTTTGGGGTGGAAAAAAAATGCCTTACTATTCATGGTCGTTTTTTTGGGAGAAAAAAAATGCCTTACTATACATAGTCATTTTTTTGGGGAGAAAAAAAATGCCTTACTATACATGGTCGTTTTTTTGGGGGAGAAAAAAAAATGCCTTACTATACATGGTCGGTTTTTTTTGGGTGGAAAAAAAATGCCTTACTATACATGGTCGTTTTTTTTTGGGTGGAAAAAAATGGCTTACTATACATGGTCGGTTTTTTTTGGGTGGAAAAAAATGCCTTACTATACATGGTCGTTTTTTTTGGGTGGAAAAAAATGCCTTACTATACATGGTCGTTTTTTTTTGGGTGGAAAAAAACATGCCTTACTATACATGGTCGTTTTTTTATTGGGTGGAAAAAAATGCCTTACTATACATAGTCATTTTTTTGGGGAGAAAAAAAATGCCTTACTATACATAGTCGTTTTTTTGGGTGGAAAAAAATGCCTTACTATACATGGTCGTTTTTTTTTTGGGTGGAAAAAAAATGCCTTACTATACATGGTCGTTTTTTTTGGAGTGGAAAAAAATGCCTTAATATACATGGTCGTTTTTTTGGGAGAAAAAAAAAAGCCTTAATATACATAGTCCTTTTTTGGGGGAGAAAAAAAATGCCTTACTATACATGGTCGTTTTTTTTGGGTGGAAGAAAAATGCCTTACTATACATGGTTGTTTTTTTTGGAGTGGAAAAAAATGCCTTACTATACATGGTCGTTTTTTTGGGGTGGAAAAAAAATGCCTTACTATACATGGTCTTTTTTTTTGGGTGGAAAAAAAATGCCTTACTATACATGGTCGTTTTTTTTTTGGTGGAAAAAAACATGCCTTACTATACATAGTCGTTTTTTGGGGGGAGAAAAAAAATGCCTTACTATACATGGTCGTTTTTTTTTGGGTAGAAAAAAAATGCCTTACTATACATGGTCGTTTTTTTTTTTGGGTGGAAAAAAAATGCCTTACTATACATGGTCGTTTTTTTTGGAGTGGAAAAAAATGCCTTACTATACATGGTTGTTTTTTTGGGTGGAAAAAAAATGCCTTACTATACATGGTCGTTTTTTTTTGGGGTGGAAAAAAAATGCCTTACTATACATGGTCGGTTTTTTTTTGGGTGGAAAAAAATGCCTTACTATACATAGTTGTTTTTATGGGGAGAAAAAAAATGCCTTACTATACATGGACGTTTTTTTTGGGTGGAAAAAAAATGCCTTACTATACATGGTCGTTTTTTTGGGTGGAAAAAAAATGCCTTACTATACATGGTCGTTTTTTTTTTGGGTGGAAAAAAAATGCCTTACTATACATGGTCGTTTTTTTTGGAGTGGAAAAAAATGCTTTACTATACATGGTCGTTTTTTTGGGAGAAAAAAAAAAGGCTTAATATACATAGTCGTTTTTTGAGGGAGAAAAAAAATGCCTTACTATACATGGTCGTTTTTTTTGGGTGGAAGAAAAATGCCTTACTATACATGGTCGTTTTTTTTGGGAGAAAAAAAATGCCTTACTATACATAGTCGTTTTTTGGGGGAGAAAAAAAATGCCTTACTATACATGGTCGTTTTTTTTTTGGGTGGAAAAAAAATGCATTACTATACATGGTCGTTTTTTTTGGGTGGAAAAAAAATGCCTTACTATACATGGTCGTTTTTTTTTTGGGGTGGAAAAAAAATGCCTTACTATACATGGTCGTTTTTTTTGGAGTGGAAAAAAATGCCTTACTATACATGGTTGTTTTTTTGGGTGGAAAAAAAATGCCTTACTATACATGGTCGTTTTTTTTTTGGGTGGAAAAAAAATGCCTTACTATACATGGTCGTTTTTTTTTGGGTGGAAAAAAATGCCTTACTATACATAGTTGTTTTTATGGGGAGAAAAAAAATGCCTTACTATACATGGACGGTTTTTTGGGTGGAAAAAAAATGCCTTACTATACATGGTCGTTTTTTTGGGTGGAAAAAAAATGCCTTACTATACATGGTCGTTTTTTTTTGGGGTGGAAAAAAAATGCCTTACTATACATGGTCGTTTTTTTTGGAGTGGAAAAAAATGCCTTACTATACATGGTCGTTTTTTTGGGAGAAAAAAAATGCCTTACTATACATGGTCGTTTTTTTTGGAGTGGAAAAAAATGCCTTACTATACATAGTCGTTTTTTGGGGGAGAAAAAAAATGCCTTACTATACATGGTCGTTTTTATTGGGTGGAAGAAAAATGCCTTACTATACATGGTCGTTTTTTTTTGGGTGGAAAAAAAAATGCCTTACTATACATAGTCGTTTTTTTGGGGAGAAAAAAAAAAGCCTTACTATACATGGTCGTTTTTTTTGGGTGGAAAAAAATGCCTTACTATACATGGTCGTTTTTTTGGGGAGAAAAAAAATGCCTTACTATACATGGTCGTTTTTTTGGGGGAGAAAAAAAAATGCCTTACTATACATGGTCGTTTTTTTTTGGGTGGAAAAAAAATGCCTTACTATACATGGTCGTTTTTTTTTGGGGTGGAAAAAAATGCATTACTATACATGGTAATTTTTTTGGGAGGAAGAAAATGCCTTACTATACATAGTCGTTTTTTGGGGAGAAAAAAAATGCCTTACTATACATGGTCGTTTTTTTTTGGGTGGAAAAAAAATGCCTTACTATACATGGTCGTTTTTTTTTGGGTGGAAAAAAAATGCCTTACTATACATGGTCATTTTTTTGGGGGGTGGAAAAAAATGCCTTACCATACATGGTCGTTTTTTTGGGAGGAAAAAAATGCCTTACTATACATGGTCGTTTTTTTTGGAGTGGAAAAAAATGCCTTACTATACATAGTCGTTTTTTGGGGGAGAAAAAAAATGCCTTACTATACATGGTCGTTTTTTTTGGGTGGAAGAAAAATGCCTTACTATACATGGTCGTTTTTTTTGGGTGGAAAAAAAAATGCCTTACTATACATAGTCGTTTTTTTGGGGAGAAAAAAAAAAGCCTTACTATACATGGTCGTTTTTTTTGGGTGGAAAAAAATGCCTTACTATACATGGTCGTTTTTTTGGGGAGAAAAAAAATGCCTTACTATACATGGTCGTTTTTTTGGGGGAGAAAAAAAAATGCCTTACTATACATGGTCGTTTTTTTTTGGGTGGAAAAAAAATGCCTTACTATACATGGTCGTTTTTTTGGGGGGTGGAAAAAAATGCATTACTATACATGGTAATTTTTTTGGGAGGAAGAAAATGCCTTACTATACATAGTCGTTTTTTGGGGAGAAAAAAAATGCCTTACTATACATGGTCGTTTTTTTTTGGGTGGAAAAAAAATGCCTTACTATACATGGTCGTTTTTTTTTGGGTGGAAAAAAAATGCCTTACTATACATGGTCATTTTTTTGGGGGGTGGAAAAAAATGCCTTACCATACATGGTCGTTTTTTTGGGAGGAAAAAAATGCCTTACTATACATAGTCGTTTTTTTGGGGAGAAAAAAAATGCCTTACTATACATGGTCGTTTTTTTTGGGTGGAAAAAAAATGCCTTACTCTACATGGTCATTTTTTTGGGGGGTGGAAAAAAATGCCTTACTATACATGGTCGTTTTTTTGGGAGGAAAAAAATGCCTTACTATACATAGTTGTTTTTTGGGGGAGAAAAAAAATGCCTTACTATACATGTTCGTTTTTTTTGTGTGGAAAAAAAATGCCTTACTATACATGGTCGGTTTTTTTTGGGTGGAAAAAAAATGGCTTTCTATACATGGTCGGTTTTTTTTGGGTGGAAAAAAATGCCCTACTATACATGGTCGTTTTTTTTGGGTGGAAAAAAAATGCCTTACTATACATGGTCGTTTTTTTTGGGTGGAAAAAAACATGCCTTACTATACATGGTCGTTTTTTTATTGGGTGGAAAAAAAATGCCTTACTATACATAGTCGTTTTTTGGGGGAGAAAAAAAATGCCTTACTATACATGGTCGTTTTTTTTGGGGGTGGAAAAAAAATGCCTTACTATACATGGTCGTTTTTTTTTGGGGTGGAAAAAAAATGCCTTACTATACATGGTCATTTTTTGGGGGGTGGAAAAAAATGCCTTACTATACATGGTCGTTTTTTTGGGAGGAAAAAAATGCCTTACTATACATAGTCGTTTTTTTGGGGAGAAAAAAAATGCCTTACTATACATGGTCATTTTTTTTGGGGGTGGAAAAAAATGCCTTACTATACATGGTCGTTTTTTTGGGAGGAAAAAAATGCCTTACTATACATAGTTGTTTTTTGGGGGAGAAAAAAAATGCCTTACTATTCATGGTCGTTTTTTTGGGAGAAAAAAAATGCCTTACTATATATAGTCGTTTTTTTGGGGAGAAAAAAAATGCCTTACTATACATGGTCGTTTTTTGGGGGGAGAAAAAAAAATGCCTTACTATACATGGTCGTTTTTTTTTGGGTGGAAAAAAAATGCCTTACTATACATGGTCGTTTTTTTTGGGGTGGAAAAAAATGCCTTACTATACATGGTCGTTTTTTTTTGGGTGGAAAAAAACATGCCTTACTATACATGGTCGTTTTTTTATTGGGTGGAAAAAAATGCCTTACTATACATGGTCGTTTTTTTTGGGAGAAAAAAAATGCATTACTATACATAGTCGTTTTTTGGGGGAGAAAAAAAATGCCTTACTATACATGGTCGTTTTTTTTTTGGGTGGAAAAAAATGCCTTACTATACATGGTCGTTTTTTTTGGGTGGAAAAAAAATGCCTTACTATACATGGTCGTTTTTTTTTTTGGGTGGAAAAAAAATGCCTTACTATACATGGTCGTTTTTTTTGGAGTGGAAAAAAATGCCTTACTATACATGGTTGTTTTTTTGGGTGGAAAAAAAATGCCTTACTATACATGGTCGGTTTTTTTTTGGGTGGAAAAAAAATGCCTTACTATACATGGTCGTTTTTTTGGGGTAGAACAAAAATGCCTTACTATACATGGTCGTTTTTTTTTGGGTGGAAAAAAACATGCCTTACTATACATGGTCGTTTTTTTATTGGGTGGAAAAAAATGCCTTACTATACATGGTCGTTTTTTTGGGGAGAAAAAAAATGCATTACTATACATAGTCGTTTTTTGGGGGAGAAAAAAAATGCCTTACTATACATGGTCGTTTTTTTTTTGGGTGGAAAAAAAATGCCTTACTATACATGGTCGTTTTTTTTGGGTGGAAAAAAAATGCCTTACTATACATGGTCGGTTTTTTTTTTGGGTGGAAAAGAAATGCCTTACTATACATGGTCGTTTTTTTTTTGGGTGGAAAAAAAATGGCTTGCTATACATGGTCGTTTTTTTTTTGGGTGGAAAAAAAATGCCTTACTATACATGGTCGTTTTTTTGGGGTGGAACAAAAATGCCTTACTATACATGGTCGTTTTTTTTATTGCGTGGAAAAAAACATGCCTTAATATTTACTATACATGGTCGTTTTTTTATTGGGTGGAAAAAAATGCCTTACTATACATGGTCGTTTTTTTGGGGAGAAAAAAAATGCATTACTATACATAGTCGTTTTTTGGGGGAGAAAAAAAATGCCTTACTATACATGGTCGTTTTTTTTTTGGGTGGAAAAAAAATGCCTTACTATACATGGTCGTTTTTTTTGGGTGGAAAAAAAATGCCTTACTATACATGGTCGTTTTTTTGGGTGGAAAAAAAATGCCTTACTATACATGGTCGTTTTTTTTGGGGTGGAAAAAAATGCCTTACTATACATGGTCGTTTTTTTGGGAGAAAAAAAAAAGCCTTACTATACATAGTCGTTTTTCGGGGGAGAAAAAAAATGCCTTACTTAAATGCCATGGTCGTTTTTTTTGGGTGGAAGAAAAATGCCTTACTATACATAGTCGTTTTTTTGGGGAGAAAAAAAAAATCCTAACTATACATGGTCGTTTTTTTTGGGTGGAAAAAAAATGCCTTACTATACATGGTCTTTTTTTTTGGAGTGGAAAAAAATGCCTTACTATACATGGTTGTTTTTTTGGGTGGAAAAAAATTCCTTACTATACATGGTCATTTTTTTTTTGGGTGGAAAAAAATGCCTTACTATACATAGTCGTTTTTATGGGGAGAAAAAAAATGCCTTACTATACATGGACGTTTTTTTTGGGTGGAAAAAAAATGCCTTACTATACATGGTCGTTTTTTTGGGTGGAAAAAAAATGCCTTACTATACATGGTCGTTTTTTTTTTGGGTGGAAAAAAAATGCCTTACTATACATGGTCGTTTTTTTGGGAGAAAAAAAAAAGCCTTACTATACATAGTCGTTTTTCGGGGGAGAAAAAAAATGCCTTACTATACATGGTCGTTTTTTTTGGGTGGAAGAAAAATGCCTTACTATACATGGTCGTTTTTTTTGGGTGGAAAAAAAATGCCTTACTATACATAGTCGTTTTTTTGGGGAGAAAAAAAAAGCCTTACTATACATGGTCGTTTTTTTTGGGTGGAAAAAAATGCCTTACTATACATGGTCGTTTTTTTTGGGGTGGAAAAAAAATGCCTTACTATTCATGGTCGTTTTTTTGGGAGAAAAAAAATGCCTTACTATATATAGTCGTTTTTTGGGGGGAGAAAAAAAAATGCCTTACTATACATGGTCGTTTTTTTTTGGGTGGAAAAGAAATGCCTTACTATACATGGTCGATTTTTTTTGGGTGGAAAAAAAATGGCTTGCTATACATGGTCGTTTTTTTTGGGGTGGAAAAAAATGCCTTACTATACATGGTCGTTTTTTTGGGGTGGAACAAAAATGCCTTACTATACATGGTCGTTTTTTTTTGGGTGGAAAAAAACATGCCTTACTATACATGGTCGTTTTTTTATTGGGTGGAAAAAAATGCCTTACTATACATGGTCGTTTTTTCTGGGAGAAAAAAAATGCATTACTATACATAGTCGTTTTTTGGGGGAGAAAGAAAATGCCTTACTATACATGGTCGTTTTTTTTTTGGGTGGAAAAAAATGCCTTACTATACATGGTCGTTTTTTTTGGGTGGAAAAAAAATGCTTTACTATACATGGTCGGTTTTTTTTTGGGTGGAAAAAAAATGCCTTACTATACATGGTCGTTTTTTTTGGGTGGAAAAAAAATGCCTGACTATACATGGTCGTTTTTTTTTGGGGTGGAAAAAAATGCCTTACTATACATAGTCGTTTTTATGGGGAGAAAAAAAATGCCTTACTATACATGGACTTTTTTTTTGGGTGGAAAAAAAATGCCTTACTATACATGGTCGTTTTTTTGGGTGGAAAAAAAATGCCTTACTATACATGGTCGTTTTTTTTGGGGTGGAAAAAAATGCCTTACTATACATGGTCGTTTTTTGGGAGAAAAAAAAAAGCCTTACTATACATAGTCGTTTTTTTGGGGAGAAAAAAAATGCCTTACTATACATGGTCGTTTTTTTTGGGTGGAAAAAAATGCCTTACTATACATGGTCGTTTTTTTTGGGGTGGAAAAAAATGCCTTACTATACATGGTCGTTTTTTGGGAGAAAAAAAAATGCCTTACTATACATAGTCGTTTTTTGGGTGGAAAAAAAATGCCTTACTATACATGGTCGTTTTTTTGGGAGAAAAAAAATGCCTTACTATACATGGTCGTTTTTTTGGGAGAAAAAAAAAAGCCTTACTATACATAGTCGTTTTTTGGGGGAGAAAAAAAATGCCTTACTATACATGGTCGTTTTTTTTGGGTGCAAGAAAAATGCCTTACTATACATGGTCGTTTTTTTTGGGTGGAAAAAAAAATGCCTTACTATACATGGTCGTTTTTTTTGGGGAGAAAAAAAATGCCTTACTATACATGGTCGTTTTTTTTTGGGTGGAAAAAAATGCCTTACTATACATAGTCGTTTTTATGGGGAGAAAAAAAATGCCTTACTATACATGGTCGTTAAAAAAAACCCCCGCCTTACTATACATGGTCTTTTTTTTATCATTATTAAAAACGCCTTACTATATATGGTCGTTTTTTAAGGGAAAAAAGAAACGCCTTACTATACATGGTCCTTTTTTTTTGGGTGGAAAAAAAATGCCTTATTATACATAGTCGTTTTTTTTTTGGGGTGGGAAAAAAATGCCTCACTATACATGGTCGTTTTTTTGGGAGAAAAAAAATGCCTCACTATACATGGTCGTTTTTTTGGGAGAAAAAAAATGCTTTACTATACATGGTCGTTTTTTTTTGTGTCGAAAAAAAAAAAGCCTTACTATACATAGTCGTTTTTTTGGGGAGAAAAAAAATGCCTTCCTATACATGGTCTTTGGGTGTTATATGGGGTGACCAAAAAAAACAACCACATACCAAAATGTATGCATACTGGATGCTCTCATAGAAATAAACACACAAACACATACACAGTTATAACTGATTTAATATTGATTGTAATGCAGTTTACGTCATTACAACACATAATTTACATTTTTTTTTAAGTTGTGATAGTGAACACACCCTACTGATGAAAAAGTGGACTGATGAAAAATACACAAGCATTAGTCAGTTCCAAAGAGAAGAACAATTGTTTCTCACATTGCATTTCATGTTTTGAAGAATCTCGCCAGCATTCACTGTTACCATCTTCTATATGTTGTGAGTAGCAAATAGCACAAGTACAGTATATTACAGTGTGTACACAATTCAACTAGTTGTGAAATCCAACTGGCAGTCTTAGACTATATGATAATTGTCAGCTTGCAGCAGCACATTCTGTTTTTAATTGTCCATTTGCGATTATACACTTAAGTATTCGATTAGGGGAGCAACACCTTACAGTATTGTGTTAACTATTAACAGCACTTTCTCAGCAATTAAAAGTAAACTTGATGAAACAGTTTATGTAAGGCAATTGTGATTTATGACATCACTTATGATTACATTATGAAGTACAGTTTCAATAGTTGGGCTTTATTATAAGCTCCAAAGATTACATGAAGATAATTGTCTCTGGTAATCATGATGGTGACGTTACATCCAAACGCACTACATATTCCAGCAAAAGAAGAGAGGATAATGTGTGTGGATATGCGATGAGCATGAGAGGAATGACAGAAATATATTTGAGAAATGGTGCAGCCTGTGTCCTTCTGGGGCTTTAAATCGGGTTCCTTCATCGGCTTCACTTCTTCCTCTTTAGGTTTGGCCTGCAAAAAAAAAGACAATAATAAACATGATTATTAGAAACAATAAGAAATGCACCCATTTTTTAAATGTTTTCTTATGAACATAGGTACTGTATATGGTGGCTCAGTGGTAGACTACATCAAAATATCCTTTCAGCAAGATCCTGAAGCCCAAGTTGCTCTTGATGCTGTCATAAGGAGGTCGTAGTCGAATGTGCTTTGAGGGCCTTGCAAGGTAGTAAAGTGTTATATAAATGAAGGACCATTTACCATTAATGGTATTATTAATATAATAATATAATTATTTTCTTTTAAATATATATGCCTTACTATACATGGTCGTTTAAAAAAAACCCCGCCTTACTATACATGGTCTTTTTTTTTATCATTATTAAAAACGCCTTACTATATATGGTCGTTTTTTAAGGGAAAAAAGAAACGCCTTACTATACATGGTCCTTTTTTTGGGGGTGGAAAAAAAATGCCTTACTATACATGGTCGTTTTTTTTGGGAGAAAAAAAATGCCTTACTATACATGGTCGTTTTTTTGGGGTGGAAAAAAAATGCCTTACTATACATGGTCGTTTTTTTGGGGTGGAAAAAAAAATGCCTTACTATACATGGTCCTTTTTTTTTGGGTGGAAAAAAAATGCCTTACTATACATGGTCGTTTTTTTTGGGTAGAAAAAAATGCCTTACTATACATGGTCGTTTTTTTGGGAGAAAAAAAATGCCTTACTATACATGGTCGTTTTTTTGGGGTGGAAAAAAAATGCCTTACTATACATGGTCGTTTTTTTGGGGGGTGGAAAAAAATGCCTTACTATACATGGTCGTTTTTTTGGGGGAGAAAAAAAATGCCTTACTATACATAGTCGTTTTTTGGGGGAGAAAAAAAAAATGCCTTACTATACATGGTAGTTTTTTTTGGGTGGAAAAAAAATGCCTTACTATACATGGTCGTTTTTTTTGGGGTGGAAAAAAAATGCCTTGCTATACATGGTCTTTTTTTTTATCATTATTAAAAATGCCTTACTGACAAGGCGGGGTCAAGTAGGACTCAGACGCAGGCGTAAGGTAGGCCACCAAGGCAGCAGGTTTATTTCCGGCCAACAGAGCTCTCCTCTCAAACTGAGAGGAGAACAGGGAGGGGAAAAAGTGGAGAACAAAAAGCACTCCACTAGGGAGGAAAAAACAGGCAAAAGGTACTGGGGACAACAGAAAGCGCTCCGCTAGGGAGGAAAAAGGGCACAAGGCAAAAGGGGTAACTAAAGGCGCTCCAAAAGGGAGGAAAAGGCACAAAAACAAGGCAACAACGCTAGGCAACAGGAACAAGGACATGAGGACTGTGGACGCTTCCATGCACTGACGGTGACACTTCGGCACTGAGGGTAGAATGCAGCTGGCTTTTATTGTGTGGGTTGATTGGTGGCAGGTGGTGATAATCATGGGCGGGGACCGGTAATGAGTGAGCGGCAGGAAGGGCAAGTGACCTGGGGTGAGAGGAGAGTTAGGATTTCAAAGTAAAACGGGAAACATGGATAACAAAACAAAAGCATGGGCCGTCACGCCGGTGGCGGCGTGACAGTACCCCCCCCTCAACGGCCGGCTCTTGACGGCCCAGGAATGTCAGGGTGTTCAGCATAAAAGTCATCAATGAGCGAGGGGTCAACGATGAACCGGGAGGGGACCCATTGCCTCTCCTCCGGGCCGTATCCCTCCCAGTCCACTAGGTATTGTCTCCCGCGGCCCCGATTACGAACATCCAAAAGTTTTCTAACCTTGTAAACGGGGCCGCCTTCAATCATCTCCGGGGGGGGTGGGTCGGGTTCGGAGGGCACCAGTGCGCTTTCACGGACAGGTTTGACTTGGCTGACATGGAACGTGGGATGGATTCTGAGGGATCTTGGTAAGCGAAGACGAACGGCGGCAGGACCTATGGACTTGGTTACTGGAAAAGGCCCCACAAATCGTGGGGCCAGCTTTGGACATGGTACCTTGAGCCTGAGGTGTTTGGCTGATAGCCAAACTCGCTGGCCTGGGCGGTATTCTGGTGCCGGTCTCCTCTTCCGGTCGGCGGCCCTCTTCACCCGGTCTCCCTGGCGTTGAAGCGCCGTCCGGGCCGCCGACCAGACCTTGTGGCACCGACGGATCATGGCCTTGACCGAGGGGACCGTTGCCTCCTCTTCTAGTTCGGCGAAGAATGGCGGATCGTAGCCGTGGACGCATTTAAACGGGGTAAGACCTGTGGCAGATGTGGGCAAAGAGTTGTGAGCAAGCTCGACCCATACCAGGTACTTGCTCCAGGTGGTCGGGTTCTGGGAGACAAGGCATCGCAGTCCGGTTTCAAGTTGCTGATTCAATCGTTCTGCCTGTCCATTGGCCTCAGGGTGGTATCCAGACGTCAGGTTGGCTTTGGCACCTAGAGCTTTACAAAATTGTGACCAGAATCGGGAGACGAACTGTGGTCCACGGTCTGAGACGATGTGCAATGGAAAGCCGTAGAACCGGAAAATGTGGTGGATCATGATATCTGCTGTGGTCTTGGCGGACGGGAGCTTGGTTAGTGGGATGAAGCGAACCATTTTCGAGAATCTGTCAACAACTGTGAGGATCGTGGTTTTACCGTGAGATGGGGGCAGTCCGGTTACAAAGTCTACTGAGATTTCTGCCCATGGTCTGGATGGGATCGGTAGTGGCTGGAGTAGACCCATCCGGGACTGAGTGGACGTCTTGTTGCGGGCACAAGTCGGACAGGCGGCGATGTACTCTTTTATGGTGGTCTCCATTGCCGGCCACCAGAATCTCCTGGCAACAGCATACATGGTCCTGCGGACTCCAGGATGACAAAACAGCTGTGATGTATGAGCCCAGTGTATCACCTGAGACCTTAGTTCCTCAGGCACGAAGAGTCGACGTGGCGGGCAAGACGTGGGGGGAGTGACGTTGCGCAGTGCCTCCTTGACATCGTCCTCAATTTGCCATCTCATGGCTCCAACTATGCAGTCCCGGGGCAGGATGGTCTCAGGCTCGGCTTTCAATGGCTCGAATTCGTGGACTCTTGACAACGCATCCGCCTTGACGTTTTTGCTGCCTGGTCTGTAAGTCAGAGAAAATACGAAGCGGTTGAAAAACAAGGACCATCTGGCTTGTCGAGGGTTGAGTCTTTTGGCCTGGCGTAAGTATTCCAGATTTCGGTGATCGGTCCAGATCACAAAAGGGAGTTCGGCGCCTTCCAACCAGTGTCTCCATTCTTCAAGAGCCACTTTTACGGCGAGAAGCTCCCGATCTCCGACCGAATAATTGCGTTCAGCTTTGGATAATTTTCGTGAGAGGAAGGCGCACGGATGTGTCTTGCCATCCTCTTGACAACGCTGAGACAGCACTGCCCCAATTCCAATGCTGGAGGCGTCTACCTCCACCACGAACTGGCGTTTGGGGTCAGGGACCCTGAGGATTGGGGCATTGGTGAATCGTGCTTTTAAGTCTCTGAATGCCTTTTCGGCTTCCGGGTTCCACATGAACCGGACTTGTGGGGAGGTCAAGGCGTGTAGGGGCGCGGCAATGGTGCTGAAGTTTCTTATGAAACGACGGTAGAAGTTGGCGAATCCGAGGAACTGTTGAACCTTTTTCCGAGAGTCCGGCGTGGGCCACTCTCGTACGGCGCTGACCTTGTCCGAGTCCATCTCCACCTTCCCGGGTGAAACAACAAATCCCAGGAAGGAGATGGTGTTGACGTGGAACAGGCTCTTCTCAGCTTTCACGTACAGATGATGATCCAGTAGGCGTTGCAGGACTCGGTTTACGTGGTCTCGGTGGCTCATTAGGTCAGGAGAGTAAATCAGGATGTCGTCCAAGTAAACATACACAAAGTGATCTATGAAGTCCTTGAGTACTTCATTTATCATGGCCTGGAAGACGGCTGGAGCATTCGTGAGGCCAAATGGCATGACCAGGTACTCATAATGTCCTCGTGGAGTGTTGAAGCCCGTCTTCCATTCATCTCCCTCGCGGATCCGAATGAGGTGATAGGCGTTCCGGAGATCGAGCTTGGTGAAAATCTTAGCCTGTTGCAGCTGATCGAACACCGAGGACATCAAGGGCAAGGGGTACCGGTTCTTAACAGTGATGTCATTCAGGGGACTGTAATCAATGCATGGGCGTAGGGATCCATCCTTTTTACTCACGAAGAAAAAACCTGCGCCTGCAGGTGAGGAAGACGGTCGGATGAGGCCGGCTTTCAAGGAGTCGTCAATATAATTGTTCATGGCTTGGCGTTCTGGTCCTGAAACCGAGTACAGTCTCCCCTTGGGAATGGTCGAACCGGGAATCAAATCGATCGGGCAGTCATACGGTCGGTGTGGAGGAAGAGTCATGGCCTTGGTTTTGCTGAAGACCTCCCGCAGGTGGTGGTAGCAGGAGGGAACAGTGTGCAGGTTTGGGTACTCTTCTTGAGCCGGTGGGACGAGAGTCACCTGGTGAACCTGGGCTGTGGAGTTTCGGGGTGAGGGTGGTTCCAACCCGTGTGAGATACAGTCCGTTCCCCACTCCAGAACGACTCCAGTGTTCCAGTCGATTCTGGGATTATGTACACGCAACCAAGGATGGCCCAGAACCAACGTGGAGGACGATGCGTGAAAAACATGGAAGCGGAGAGTCTCCAAGTGAGATCCGATTCGGACTTCCAGAGGTTCAGTGATGTGGGTGATTTTGAAGAGCTCTTTGCCATTCAGCGCTCTAGCCAGGATGGTCGAGGAAAGGGGTTCGGTGGAGGCTCGTATTTGCCTTACGAGCTCCCAGTTCATGAGACTTTCGTCGGATCCGGAGTCGATAAGGGCTGACAGATCTGTGGTGACATTGTGGTGGGCTATCTGAATTTGCGTGAGTCTGTGGTTCTTGGCGGGTCGGGGTGACGGGGAACTCACCGGAGAGTTGCCCTTCGTGGTGCAGGATCCCACCAAGTGTCCAAGACCACCACAATAGTAGCAACGGCCCTCTCGGCGTCGGCGCTGTCTTTCCTCTTGCGAAAGCCGAGCCCTTCCCAGTTGCATGGGTTCGTCGCTGGCGAGGTCCACCTCTCCTGGTTCCGGTCGGGAAGAAAAGATGGGTTGCAGCCTTCTGGCCTCCGGTTGCCGTGACCAGGGGGTGGGTTCCTCCCTCCTTCGAGGTCCGCCGATCTTAGCCAGCTCCTGGCGACGATGATCGGTGCGGATGGCGAGGGAGATTAAAGCGTCCAAGTCCGTGGGGAGTTCTACGGGAATCAGAAGTTCTTGAATGGCAGGTGAGAGTCCTTTTAAGAAATGATCGTGAAGTGCTATGGCGTTCCAGCCACTGTTCGTTGCCAATGTTCGGAAGCGGACAGCGTAATCGCTGACAGGTTCTTTGCCTTGTTGAAGCCGGCTCAATGCTCGTGCCTTCTCTCGGTCGTTGTTCTCTGGGTCAAAGACTTGGCGCAAAGCGACTTGAAAGTCCTGTACACTTTGACAGACCGAGGAACCCCTGGCCCATTCCGCGGTCGCCCAGGTTTTGGCCCGTCCCGTCAGGTGAGACACCATGAAGGCCACTCGGGACCGGGCTGTGGGAAATGCCTGTGGTAAATGTTCAAAATGAATGTCACATTCTGTGAGGAAAGTCTGACAGCGTCCGGGTTCACCGGAGTATCGTTCTGGGGAGGCCAGTCTCAATCCTACCCCGGTGAATGGCGTGGTCGGTACAGAGAACTCAGGGTGAGGAATCTGTCCAGTGGGAGCTGGCGCTCGACGCCGTGAAAGGCCTACCAGCTCGTGGACCTGGCTGGTCAATTCCTCCATCCGGGACAGCATGGTCTGTTGGATCCGGTCCTGGTTGTTGAGCCGGGCCTCCTGGCTCTGCAGTGCGGCCTCGACCATGCCTGCTGGGTCCATGCTGGCCGAAGTGTACTGACAAGGCGGGGTCAAGTAGGACTCAGACGCAGGCGTAAGGTAGGCCACCAAGGCAGCAGGTTTATTTCCGGCCAACAGAGCTCTCCTCTCAAACTGAGAGGAGAACAGGGAGGGGAAAAAGTGGAGAACAAAAAGCACTCCACTAGGGAGGAAAAAACAGGCAAAAGGTACTGGGGACAACAGAAAGCGCTCCGCTAGGGAGGAAAAAGGGCACAAGGCAAAAGGGGTAACTAAAGGCGCTCCAAAAGGGAGGAAAAGGCACAAAAACAAGGCAACAACGCTAGGCAACAGGAACAAGGACATGAGGACTGTGGACGCTTCCATGCACTGACGGTGACACTTCGGCACTGAGGGTAGAATGCAGCTGGCTTTTATTGTGTGGGTTGATTGGTGGCAGGTGGTGATAATCATGGGCGGGGACCGGTAATGAGTGAGCGGCAGGAAGGGCAAGTGACCTGGGGTGAGAGGAGAGTTAGGATTTCAAAGTAAAACGGGAAACATGGATAACAAAACAAAAGCATGGGCCGTCACGCCGGTGGCGGCGTGACACTTACTATACATAGTCGTTTTTTGGGGGAGAAAAAAAAATGCCTTACTATACATGGTGGGTTTTTTTGGGTGGAAAAAAATGCCTTACTATACATGGTCGTTTTTTTTTGGGTGGAAAAAAAATGCCTTACTATACATGGTCGTTTTTTTTGGGGTGGAAAAAAAATGCCTTGCTATACATGGTCTTTTTTTTATCATTATTAAAAATGCCTTACTATACATGGTCGTTTTTAAAGGGGAAAAAAACGCCTTACTATACATGGTCGTTTTTTTTTGGGTGGAAAAATAATGCCTTACTATACATGGTCGTTTTTTTGGGGAGAAAAAAAATGCCTTACTATAACACATGGTCATTTTTTTGGGGGAGAAAAAAAAGGCCTGACTATACATGGTCGTTTTTTTTGGGTAGAAAAAAATGCCTTACTATACATGGTCGTTTTTTTGGGGGTGGAAAAAAAATGCCTTACTATACATGGTCGTTTTTTTTGGGAGAAAAAAAATGCCTTACTATACATGGTCGTTTTTTTGGGGTGGAAAAAAAATGCCTTACTATACATGGTCGTTTTTTTGGGGTGGAAAAAAAATGCCTTACTATACATGGTCCTTTTTTTTGGGTGGAAAAAAAATGCCTTACTATACATGGTCGTTTTTTTTGGGTGGAAAAAAATGCCTTACTATACATGGTCGTTTTTTTGGGAGAAAAAAAATGCCTTACTGTACATGGTCGTTTTTTTGGGGTGGAAAAAAAATGCCTTACTATACATGGTTGTTTTTTGGGGGGGTGGAAAAAAAATGCCTTACTATACATGGTCGTTTTTTTGGGGGAGAAAAAAAATGCCTTACTATACATGGTCGTTTTTTTGGGGTGGAAAAAAAATGCCTTACTATACATAGTCGTTTTTTGGGGGAGAAAAAAAAATGCCTTACTATACATGGTCGTTTTTTTTGGGTGGAAAAAAAATGCCTTACTATACATGGTCTTTTTTTTATCATTATTAAAAATGCCTTACGATACATGGTCGTTTTTTAAGGGAAAAAAAAACGCCTTACTATACATGGTCGGTTTTTTTTTGGGTGGAAAAAAAATGCCTTACTATACATGGTCGTTTTTTTGGGAGAAAAATAATGCCTTACTATACATGGTCATTTTTTTTTGGGTGGAAAAAGAATGCCTTACTATACATGGTGGGTTTTTTTGGGTGGAAAAAAAATGCCTTACTATACATGGTCGTTTTTTTTTGGTTGGAAAAAAAATGCCTTACTATACATGGTCGTTTTTTTTGGGAGAAAAAAAATGCCTTACTATACATGGTCGTTTTTTTGGGGGGGAAAAAAAATGCCTTACTATACATGGTCGTTTTTTTGGGGTGGAAAAAAAATGCCTTACTATACATGGTCCTTTTTTTTTGGGTGGAAAAAAAATGCCTTACTATAGATGGTCGTTTTTTTTGGGTGGAAAAAAATGCCTTACTATACATGGTCGTTTTTTTGGGAGAAAAAAAATGCCTTACTATACATGGTCGTTTTTTTGGGGTGGAAAAAAAATGCCTTACTATACATGGTCGTTTTTTTGGGGGGTGGAAAAAAAATGCCTTACTATACATGGTCGTTTTTTGGGGGTGGAAAAAAAATGCCTTACTATACATGGTCGTTTTTTTTGGGGTGGAAAAAAAATGCCTTACTATACATGGTCTTTTTTTTATCATTATTAAAAATGCCTTACTATACATGGTCGTTTTTTAAGGGAAAAAAAAACGCCTTACTATACATGGTCGTTTTTTTTGGGTGGAAAAAAAATGCCTTACTATACATGGTGGTTTTTTTTGGGTGGAAAAAAAATGCCTTACTATACATGGTCAGTTTTTTTTGGGTGGAAAAAAAATGCCTTACTATACATGGTCGTTTTTTTGGGGTGGAAAAAAAATGCCTTACTATACATGGTCTTTTTTTTATCATTATTAAAAATGCCTTACTATACATGGTCGTTTTTTAAGGGAAAAAAAACCGCCTTACTATACATGGTCGTTTTTTTTTGGGGTGGAAAAAAAATGCCTTACTATACATGGTCGTTTTTTTTTGGGTGGGAAAAAAATGCCTTACTATACATAGTCGTTTTTTTTGGGTGGAAAAAAAATGCCTTACTATACATGGTCGTTTTTTTGGGGGTGGAAAAAAAATGCCTTACTATAAATGGTCTTTTTTTTATCATTATTAAAAATGCCTTACTATACATGGTCGTTTTTTAAGGGGAAAAAAAACGCCTTACTATACATGGTCGTTTTTTTTGGGTGGAAAAAAAATGCCTTACTATACATGGTCGTTTTTTTGGGTGGAAAAAAAATGCCTTACTATACATGGTCGTTTTTTTGGGAGAAAAATAATGCCTTACTATACATGGTCATTTTTTTGGGGGTGGAAAAAGAATGCCTTACTATACATGGTGGGTTTTTTTGGGTGGAAAAAAAATGCCTTACTATACATGGTCGTTTTTTTTTGGGTGGAAAAAAAATGCCTTACTATACATGGTCTTTTTTTTATCATTATTAAAAATGCCTTACTATACATGGTCGTTTTTTAAGGGAAAAAAAACCGCCTTACTATACATGGTCGTTTTTTTTTGGGTGGAAAAAAAATGCCTTACTATACATGGTCGTTTTTTTGGGAGAAAAATAATGCCTTACTATACATGGTCATTTTTTTTGGGGTGGAAAAAGAATGCCTTACTATACATGGTGGGTTTTTTTGGGTGGAAAAAAAATGCCTTACTATACATGGTCGGTTTTTTTTGGGTGGAAAAAAAATGCCTTTCTATACATGGTCGTTTTTTTTGGGGTGGAAAAAAAATGCCTTGCTATACATGGTCTTTTTTTTATCATTATTAAAAATGCCTTACTATACATGGTCGTTTTTTAAGGGGAAAAAAATGCCTTACTATACATGGTCGTTTTTTTTGGGGTGGAAAAAAAATGCCTTACTATTCATGGTCGTTTTTTTGGGAGAAAAAAAATGCCTTACTATATATAGTCGTTTTTTGGGGGGAGAAAAAAATAATGCCTTACTATACATGGTCGTTTTTTTTTGGGTGGAAAAGAAATGCCCTACTATACATGGTCGATTTTTTTTGGGTGGAAAAAAAATGGCTTGCTATACATGGTCGTTTTTTTTTGGGTGGAAAAAAATGCCTTACTATACATGGTCGTTTTTTTGGGGTGGAACAAAAATGCCTTACTATACATGGTCGTTTTTTTTTGGGTGGAAAAAAACATGCCTTACTATACATGGTCGTTTTTTTATTGGGTGGAAAAAAATGTCTTACTATACATGGTCGTTTTTTTTGGGAGAAAAAAAATGCCTTACTATACATGGTCGTTTTTTTTTTGGGTGGGAAAAAAATGCCTTACTAAACATGGTCGTTTTTTTTGGGTGGAAAAAAAATGCCTTACTATACATGGTCGTTTTTTTCGGGGGGAAAAAAAATGCCTTACTATACATGGTCTTTTTTTTATCATTATTAAAAATGCCTTACTATACATGGTCGTTTTTTAAGGGAAAAAAAAACGCCTTACTATACATGGTCGTTTTTTTTGGGTGGAAAAAAAATGCCTTACTATACATGGTCGTTTTTTTGGGAGAAAAATAATGCCTTACTATACATGGTCATTTTTTTGGGGGTGGAAAAAGAATGCCTTACTATACATGGTGGGTTTTTTTGGGTGGAAAAAAAATGCCTTACTATACATGGTCGTTTTTTTTTGGGTGGAAAAAAAATGCCTTACTATACATGGTCTTTTTTTTATCATTATTAAAAATGCCTTACTATACATGGTCGTTTTTTAAGGGAAAAAAAAACGCCTTACTATACATGGTCGTTTTTTTTTGGGTGGAAAAAAAATGCCTTACTATACATGGTCGTTTTTTTGGGAGAAAAATAATGCCTTACTATACATGGTCATTTTTTTTGGGGTGGAAAAAGAATGCCTTACTATACATGGTGGGTTTTTTTGGGTGGAAAAAAAATGCCTTACTATACATGGTCGTTTTTTTTTGGGTGGAAAAAAAATGCCTTACTATACATGGTCGTTTTTTTTGGGGTGGAAAAAAAATGCCTTGCTATACATGGTCTTTTTTTTATCATTATTAAAAATGCCTTACTATACATGGTCGTTTTTTAAGGGGAAAAAAATGCCTTACTATACATGGTCGTTTTTTTTGGGGTGGAAAAAAAATGCCTTACTATTCATGGTCGTTTTTTTGGGAGAAAAAAAATGCCTTACTATATATAGTCGTTTTTTGGGGGGAGAAAAAAAAATGCCTTACTATACATGGTCGTTTTTTTTTGGGTGGAAAAGAAATGCCTTACTATACATGGTCGATTTTTTTTGGGTGGAAAAAAAATGGCTTGCTATACATGGTCGTTTTTTTTTGGGTGGAAAAAAATGCCTTACTATACATGGTCGTTTTTTTGGGGTGGAACAAAAATGCCTTACTATACATGGTCGTTTTTTTTTGGGTGGAAAAAAACATGCCTTACTATACATGGTCGTTTTTTTATTGGGTGGAAAAAAATGCCTTACTATACATGGTCGTTTTTTTTGGGAGAAAAAAAATGCATTACTATACATAGTCGTTTTTTGGGGGAGAAAAAAAATGCCTTACTATACATGGTCGTTTTTTTTTTGGGTGGAAAAAAATGCCTTACTATACATGGTCGTTTTTTTTGGGTGGAAAAAAAATGCTTTACTATACATGGTCGGTTTTTTTTTTGGGTGGAAAAAAAATGCCTTACTATACATGGTCGTTTTTTTTAGGTGGAAAAAAAATGCCTTACTATACATGGTCGTTTTTTTTTGGGTGGAAAAAAATGCCTTACTATACATAGTCGTTTTTATGGGGAGAAAAAAAATGCCTTACTATACATGGTCGTTTTTTTGGGTGGAAAAAAAATGCCTTACTATACATGGTCGTTTTTTTTGGGGTGGAAAAAAATGCCTTACTATACATGGTCGTTTTTTGGGAGAAAAAAAAAAGCCTTACTATACATAGTCGTTTTTTTGGGGAGAAAAAAAATGCCTTACTATACATGGTCGTTTTTTTTGGGTGGAAAAAAATGCCTTACTATACATGTTCGTTTTTTTTACAAAATAAAAAACGCCTTACTATACATGGTCGTTTTTTTGGGTGGGAAAAAAATGCTTTACTATACATGGTCGTTTTTTGGGGAGAAAAAAAATGCCTTACTATACATGGTCGTTTTTTTGGGTGAAAAAAAATGCCTTACTATACATGGTCGTTTTTTTGGGGTGGAAAAAAAATGCCTTAATATACATGGTCTTTTTTTTTTACAAAATAAAAAACGCCTTACTATACATGGTCGTTTTTTTGGGATGAAAAAAAACGCCTTACTATACATGGTCGTTTTTTTAGGGGGGGAAAAACGCCTTACTATACATGGTCTTTTTTTTAGGGGGAAAAAAAAACGGCTTACTATACATGGTCGTTTTTTTAGGGGGAAAAAAAAACGCCTTCCTATACATGTTCGTTTTTTTAGGGGGGAAAAAAACGCCTTACTATACATGGGCGTTTTTTTAAGGGGAAAAAAAAAACGCCTTACTATACATGGTCGTTTTTTTAGGGGGGGGGAAAAAACGCCTTCCTATACATGTTCGTTTTTTTAGGAGGAAAAAAAACGCCTTACTATACATGGTCGTTTTTTTAGGGGGAAAAAAAAACGCCTTATTATACATGGTCGTTTTTTTTACAAAATAAAAAACGCCTTACTATACATGGTCGTTTTTTTAGGGGGGAAAAAAACGCCTTACTATACATGGTCGTTTTTTTAGGGAGAAAAAAAAACGCCTTACTATACATGGTCGTTTTTTTAGGGGGGAAAAAAAAAACGCCTTCCTATACATGCTCGTTTTTTTAGGGGGAAAAAAACCACCTTACTATACATGTTCGTTTTTTTTACAAAATAAAAAACGCCTTACTATACATGGTCGTTTTTTTGGGAGAAAAAAAATGCCTTACTATACATGGTCGTTTTTTTTGGGTGGAAAAAAAATGCTTTACTATACATGGTCGTTTTTTTGGGAGAAAAAAAATGCCTAACTATACATGGTCGTTTTTTTGGGTGGAAAAAAAATGCCTTACTATACATGGTCGTTTTTTTGGGGTGGAAAAAAAATGCCTTAATATACATGGTCTTTTTTTTTTACAAAATAAAAAACGCCTTACTATACATGGTCGTTTTTTTAGGGGTGAAAAAAAACGCCTAACTATACATGGTCGTTTTTTTTGGGTGGGAAAAAAATGCCTTACTATACATGGTCGTTTTTTTTGGGTGGAAAAAAAATGCCTTACTATACATGGTCGTTTTTTTTGGGGTGGAAAAAAAATGCCTTACTATACATGGTCTTTTTTTTATCATTATTAAAAATGCCTTACTATACATGGTCGTTTTTTAAGGGAAAAAAAACGCCTTACTATACATGGTCGTTTTTTTTTGGGTGGAAAAAAAATGCCTTACTATACATGGTCGTTTTTTTGGGTGGAAAAAAAATGCCTTACTATACATGGTCGTTTTTTTGGGAGAAAAATAATGCCTTACTATACATGGTCATTTTTTGGGGGGTGGAAAAAAAATGCCTTGCTATACATGGTCTTTTTTTTATCATTATTAAAAATGCCTTACTATACATGGTCGTTTTTTAAGGGAAAAAAAAACGCCTTACTATACATGGTCGTTTTTTTTTGGGTGGAAAAAAAATGCCTTACTATACATGGTCGTTTTTTTGGGGAGAAAAAAAATGCCTTACTATAACACATGGTCATTTTTTGGGGGGAGAAAAAAAAGGCCTGACTATACATGGTCGTTTTTTTTGGGTAGAAAAAAATGCCTTACTATACATGGTCGTTTTTTTTGGGTGAAAAAAAAATGCCTTACTATACATGGTGTTTTTTTTGGGAGAAAAAAAATGCCTTACTATATTTTTGGGTGGATAAAAAACGCCTTACTATACATGGTCATTTTTTTAGGGGGGAAAAAAACGCCTTACTATACATGGTCGTTTTTTTAGGGGGAAAAAAAACGCTTTACTATACATGGTCGTTTTTTTAGGGGGGAAAAAACCGCCTTACTATACATGGTCGTTTTTTTAACAAAATAAAAAACGCCTTACTATACATGGTCGTTTTTTTTAACAAAATAAACGCCTTACTATACATGGTCGTTTTTTTAGGGGGGAAAAAAACGCCTTACTATACATGGTCGTTTTTTTAGGGAGAAAAAAAAACGCCTTACTATACATGGTCGTTTTTTTAGGGGGAAAAAAAAAAACGCCTTCCTATACATGCTCGTTTTTTTAGGGGGAAAAAAAACGCCTTACTATACATGTTCGTTTTTTTTACAAAATAAAAAACGCCTTACTATACATGGTCGTTTTTTGGGGAGAAAAAAAATGCCTTACTATACATGGTCGTTTTTTTGGGTGGAAAAAAAATGCCTTACTATACATGGTCGTTTTTTTTGGGTGGAAAAAAAATGCCATAATATACATGGTCTTTTTTTTTACAAAATAAAAAACGCCTTACTATACATGGTCGTTTTTTTAGGGGTGAAAAAAAACGCCTAACTATACATGGTCGTTTTTTTAGTGGGGGGAAAAACGCCTTACTATACATGGTCTTTTTTTTAGGGGGAAAAAAAAACGGCTTACTATACATGGTCGTTTTTTTAGGGGGAAAAAAAACCGTCTTCCTATACATGGTCGTTTTTTTTGGGGTGGGAAAAAAATGCCTTACTATACATGGTCGTTTTTTTTGGGTGGAAAAAAAATGCCTTACTATACATGGTCGTTTTTTTTGGGGTGGAAAAAAAATGCCTTACTATACATGGTCGTTTTTTTAGGGAGAAAAAAAAACGCCTTACTATACATGGTCGTTTTTTTAGGGGGGAAAAAAAAAATGCCTTCCTATACATGCTCGTTTTTTTAGGGGGAAAAAAACCACCTTACTATACATGTTCGTTTTTTTTACAAAATAAAAAACGCCTTACTATACATGGTCGTTTTTTTGGGAGAAAAAAAATGCCTTACTATACATGGTCGTTTTTTTTGGGTGGAAAAAAAATGCTTTACTATACATGGTCGGTTTTTTGGGAGAAAAAAAATGCCTAACTATACATGGTCGTTTTTTTGGGTGGAAAAAAAATGCCTTACTATACATGGTCGTTTTTTTGGGGTGGAAAAAAAATGCCTTAATATACATGGTCTTTTTTTTTTACAAAATAAAAAACGCCTTACTATACATGGTCGTTTTTTTAGGGGTGAAAAAAAACGCCTAACTATACATGGTCGTTTTTTTTGGGTGGGAAAAAAATGCCTTACTATACATGGTCGTTTTTTTTGGGTGGAAAAAAAATGCCTTACTATACATGGTCGTTTTTTTTGGGGTGGAAAAAAAATGCCTTACTATACATGGTCTTTTTTTTTATCATTATTAAAAATGCCTTACTATACATGGTCGTTTTTTAAGGGAAAAAAACGCCTTACTATACATGGTCGTTTTTTTTTGGGTGGAAAAAAAAATGCCTTACTATACATGGTCGTTTTTTTGGGTGGAAAAAAAATGCCTTACTATACATGGTCGTTTTTTGGGGAGAAAAATAATGCCTTACTATACATGGTCATTTTTTGGGGGGTGGAAAAAAAATGCCTTGCTATACATGGTCTTTTTTTTATCATTATTAAAAATGCCTTACTATACATGGTCGTTTTTTAAGGGAAAAAAAAACGGCTTACTATACATGGTAGTTTTTTTATGGGTGGAAAAAAAATGCCTTACTATACATGGTCGTTTTTTTGGGGAGAAAAAAAATGCCTTACTATAACACATGGTCATTTTTTGGGGGGAGAAAAAAAAGGCCTGACTATACATGGTCGTTTTTTTTGGGTAGAAAAAAATGCCTTACTATACATGGTCGTTTTTTTTGGGTGAAAAAAAAATGCCTTACTATACATGGTGTTTTTTTTGGGAGAAAAAAAATGCCTTACTATATTTTTGGGTGGATAAAAAACGCCTTACTATACATGGTCATTTTTTTAGGGGGGAAAAAAACGCCTTACTATACATGGTCGTTTTTTTAGGGGGAAAAAAAAACGCTTTACTATACATGGTCGTTTTTTTAGGGGGGAAAAAAACCGCCTTACTATACATGGTCGTTTTTTTAACAAAATAAAAAACGCCTTACTATACATGGTCGTTTTTTTTAACAAAATAAACGCCTTACTATACATGGTCGTTTTTTTAGGGGGGAAAAAAACGCCTTACTATACATGGTCGTTTTTTTAGGGAGAAAAAAAAACGCCTTACTATACATGGTCGTTTTTTTAGGGGGAAAAAAAAAACGCCTTCCTATACATGCTCGTTTTTTTAGGGGGAAAAAAAAACGCCTTACTATACATGGTCGTTGTTTTGGGAGGAAAAAAAATGCCTTACTATACATGGTCGTTTTTTTGGGGTGGGAAAAAAATGCTTTACTATACATGGTCGTTTTTTGGGGAGAAAAAAAATGCCTTACTATACATGGTCGTTTTTTTGGGTGGAAAAAAAATGCCTTACTATACATGGTCGTTTTTTTTGGGTGGAAAAAAAATGCCATAATATACATGGTCTTTTTTTTTTACAAAATAAAAAACGCCTTACTATACATGGTCGTTTTTTTAGGGGTGAAAAAAAACGCCTAACTATACATGGTCGTTTTTTTAGTGGGGGGAAAAACGCCTTACTATACATGGTCTTTTTTTTAGGGGGGAAAAAAAAACGGCTTACTATACATGGTCGTTTTTTTAGGGGGAAAAAAAAACGTCTTCCTATACATGGTCGTTTTTTTTTGGGTGGGAAAAAAATGCCTTACTATACATGGTCGTTTTTTTTGGGTGGAAAAAAAATGCCTTACTATACATGGTCGTTTTTTTTGGGGTGGAAAAAAAATGCCTTACTATACATGGTCTTTTTTTTATCATTATTAAAAATGCCTTACTATACATGGTCGTTTTTTAAGGGAAAAAAAACGCCTTACTATACATGGTCATTTTTTTTGGGTGGAAAAAAAATGCCTTACTATACATGGTCGTTTTTTTGGGTGGAAAAAAAATGCCTTGCTATACATGGTCGTTTTTTTGGGAGAAAAATAATGCCTTACTATACATGGTCATTTTTTTGGGGGTGGAAAAAGAATGCCTTACTATACATGGTCTTTTTTCTTTGGGTGGAAAAAAAATGCCTTACTATACATGGTCGTTTTTTTGGGAGAAAAATAATGCCTTACTATACATGGTCATTTTTTTTGGGGTGGAAAAAGAATGCCTTACTATACATGGTGGGTTTTTTTGGGTGGAAAAAAAATGCCTTACTATACATGGTCGTTTTTTTTTGGGTGGAAAAAAAATGCCTTACTATACATAGTCGTTTTTTTAGGGAGAAAAAAAAACGCCTTACTATACATGGTCGTTTTTTTAGGGGAAAAAAAAAAACGCCTTCCTATACATGCTCGTTTTTTTAGGGGGAAAAAAAACGCCTTACTATACATGTTCGTTTTTTTTACAAAATAAAAAACGCCTTCCTATACATGCTCGTTTTTTTGGGAGAAAAAAAATGCCTTACTATACATGGTCGTTTTTTTTGGGTGGGAAAAAAATGCTTTACTATACATGGTCGTTTTTTGGGGAGAAAAAAAATGCCTTACTATACATGGTCGTTTTTTTGGGTGAAAAAAAAAATGCCTTACTATACATGGTCGTTTTTTTGGGGTGGAAAAAAAATGCCTTAATATACATGGTCTTTTTTTTTTACAAAATAAAAAACGCCTTACTATACATGGTCGTTTTTTTGGGGTGAAAAAAAACGCCTTACTATACATGGTCGTTTTTTTAGGGGGAAAAAAAAACGGCTTACTATACATGTTCGTTTTTTTTACAAAATAAAAAACGCCTTCCTATACATGCTCGTTTTTTTGGGAGAAAAAAAATGCCTTACTATACATGGTCGTTTTTTTTGGGTGGGAAAAAAATGCTTTACTATACATGGTCGTTTTTTGGGGAGAAAAAAAATGCCTTACTATACATGGTCGTTTTTTTGGGTGAAAAAAAAAATGCCTTACTATACATGGTCGTTTTTTTGGGGTGGAAAAAAAATGCCTTAATATACATGGTCTTTTTTTTTTACAAAATAAAAAACGCCTTACTATACATGGTCGTTTTTTTGGGGTGAAAAAAAACGCCTTACTATACATGGTCTTTTTTTTAGGGGGAAAAAAAAACGGCTTACTATACATGGTCGTTTTTTTAGGGGGAAAAAAAAAACGCCTTCCTATACATGTTCGTTTTTTTAGGAGGGAAAAAAACGCCTTACTATACATGGGCGTTTTTTTAAGGGGAAAAAAAAACGCCTTACTATACATGGTCGTTTTTTTAGGGGGGGGGAAAAAAACGCCTTCCTATACATGGTCGTTTTTTTAGGGGGAAAAAAAAACGCCTTATTATACATGGTCGTTTTTTTTACAAAATAAAAAACGCCTTACTATACATGGTCGTTTTTTTTAACAAAATAAAAAACGCCTTACTATACATGGTCGTTTTTTTAGGGGGGAAAAAAACGCCTTACTATACATGGTCGTTTTTTTAGGGAGAAAAAAAAACGCCTTACTATACATGGTCGTTTTTTTAGGGGGGAAAAAAAAAACGCCTTCCTATACATGCTCGTTTTTTTAGGGGGAAAAAAACCACCTTACTATACATGTTCGTTTTTTTTACAAAATAAAAAACGCCTTACTATACATGGTCGTTTTTTTGGGAGAAAAAAAATGCCTTACTATACATGGTCGTTTTTTTTGGGTGGAAAAAAAATGCTTTACTATACATGGTCGTTTTTTTGGGAGAAAAAAAATGCCTAACTATACATGGTCGTTTTTTTGGGTGGAAAAAAAATGCCTTACTATACATGGTCGTTTTTTTTGGGTGGAAAAAAAATGCCTTAATATACATGGTCTTTTTTTTTTACAAAATAAAAAACGCCTTACTATACATGGTCGTTTTTTTAGGGGTGAAAAAAAACGCCTAACTATACATGGTCGTTTTTTTTGGGTGGGATAAAAATGCCTTACTATACATGGTCGTTTTTTTTGGGTGGAAAAAAAATGCCTTACTATACATGGTCGTTTTTTTTGGGGTGGAAAAAAAATGCCTTACTATACATGGTCTTTTTTTTATCATTATTAAAAATGCCTTACTATACATGGTCGTTTTTTAAGGGAAAAAAAACGCCTTACTATACATGGTCGTTTTTTTTTGGGTGGAAAAAAAATGCCTTACTATACATGGTCGTTTTTTTGGGTGGAAAAAAAATGCCTTACTATACATGGTCGTTTTTTTGGGAGAAAAATAATGCCTTACTATACATGGTCATTTTTTGGGGGGTGTAAAAAAAATGCCTTGCTATACATGGTCTTTTTTTTATCATTATTAAAAATGCCTTACTATACATGGTCGTTTTTTAAGGGAAAAAAAAACGCCTTACTATACATGGTCGTTTTTTTTTGGGTGGAAAAAAAATGCCTTACTATACATGGTCGTTTTTTTGGGGAGAAAAAAAATGCCTTACTATAACACATGGTCATTTTTTGGGGGGAGAAAAAAAAGGCCTGACTATACATGGTCGTTTTTTTTGGGTAGAAAAAAATGCCTTACTATACATGGTCGTTTTTTTTGGGTGAAAAAAAAATGCCTTACTATACATGGTGTTTTTTTTTGGGAGAAAAAAAATGCCTTACTATATTTTTGGGTGGATAAAAAACGCCTTACTATACATGGTCATTTTTTTAGGGGGGAAAAAAACGCCTTACTATACATGGTCGTTTTTTTAGGGGGAAAAAAAACGCTTTACTATACATGGTCGTTTTTTTAGGGGGGAAAAAAACCGCCTTACTATACATGGTCGTTTTTTTAACAAAATAAAAAACGCCTTACTATACATGGTCGTTTTTTTTAACAAAATAAACGCCTTACTATACATGGTCGTTTTTTTAGGGGGGAAAAAAACGCCTTCCTATACATGCTCGTTTTTTTAGGGGGAAAAAAAACGCCTTACTATACATGTTCGTTTTTTTTTACAAAATAAAAAACGCTTTACTATACATGGTCGTTTTTTTTGGGTAGAAAAAAATGCCTTACTATACATGGTCGTTTTTTTTGGGTGAAAAAAAAATGCCTTACTATACATGGTGTTTTTTTTGGGAGAAAAAAAATGCCTTACTATATTTTTGGGTGAATAAAAAACGCCTTACTATACATGGTCGTTTTTTTTAGGGGGGGGAAAAACGCCTTACTATACATGGTCGTTTTTTTTACCAAATAAAAAACGCCTTACTATACATGGTCGTTTTTGTTACAAAATAAACGCCTTACTATACATGGTCATTTTTTTAGGGGGGAAAAAAACGCCTTACTATACATGGTCGTTTTTTTAGGGGGGAAAAAAACGCTTTACTATACATGGTCGTTTTTTTAGGGGGAAAAAAACCGCCTTACTATACATGGTCGTTTTTTTAACAAAATAAAAAACGCCTTACTATACATGGTCGTTTTTTTTAACAAAATAAACGCCTTACTATACATGGTCGTTTTTTTAGGGGGGAAAAAAACGCCTTACTATACATGGTCGTTTTTTTAGGGAGAAAAAAAAACGCCTTACTATACATGGTCGTTTTTTTAGGGAAAAAAAAAAAACGCCTTCCTATACATGCTCGTTTTTTTAGGGGGAAAAAAACGCCTTACTATACATGTTCGTTTTTTTTACAAAATAAAAAACGCTTTACTATACATGGTCGTTTTTTTGGGAGAAAAAAAATGCCTTACTATACCTGGTCGTTTTTTTTGGGTGGGAAAAAAATGCTTTACTATACATGGTCGTTTTTTGGGGAGAAAAAAAATGCCTTACTATACATGGTCGTTTTTTTGGGTGAAAAAAAATGCCTTACTATACATGGTCGTTTTTTTGGGTGGAAAAAAAATGCCTTAATATACATGGTCTTTTTTTTTTACAAAATAAAAAACGCCTTACTATACATGGTCGTTTTTTAGGGGTGAAAAAAAATGCCTAACTATACATGGTCGTTTTTTTAGTGGGGGGAAAAACGCCTTACTATACATGGTCTTTTTTTTAGGGGGAAAAAAAACGCCTTCCTATACATGTTCGTTTTTTTAGGGGGGAAAAAAACGCCTTACTATACATGGGCGTTTTTTTAGGGGGGAAAAAAAACGCCTTACTATACATGGTCGTTTTTTTAGGGGGGAAAAAAAAACGCCTTCCTATACATGTTCGTTTTTTTAGGAGGAAAAAAAACGGCTTACTATACATGGTCGTTTTTTTAGGGGGGAAAAAAAACGCCTTATTATACATGGTCGTTTTTTTTAACAAAATAAACGCCTTACTATACATGGTCGTTTTTTTAGGGGGGAAAAAACGCCTTACTATACATGGTCGTTTTTTTAGGGAGAAAAAAAAACGCCTGGTCGTTTTTTTAGGGGAAAAAAAAAACGCCTTCCTATACATGCTCGTTTTTTTAGGGGGAAAAAAAACGCCTTACTATACATGTTCGTTTTTTTTACAAAATAAAAAACGCTTTACTATACATGGTCGTTTTTTTGGGAGAAAAAAAATGCCTTACTATACCTGGTCGTTTTTTTTGGGTGGGAAAAAAATGCTTTACTATACATGGTCGTTTTTTGGGGAGAAAAAAAATGCCTTACTATACATGGTCGTTTTTTTGGGTGGAAAAAAAATGCCTTACTATACATGGTCGTTTTTTTGGGTGGAAAAAAAATGCCTTAATATACATGGTCTTTTTTTTTTACAAAATAAAAAACGCCTTACTATACATGGTCGTTTTTTTAGGGGTGAAAAAAAACGCCTAACTATACATGGTCGTTTTTTTAGTGGGGGGAAAAACGCCTTACTATACATGGTCTTTTTTTTAGGGGGAAAAAAAACCGCCTTCCTATACATGTTCGTTTTTTTAGGGGGGAAAAAAACGCCTTACTATACATGGGCGTTTTTTTAGGGGGGAAAAAAAACGCCTTACTATACATGGTCGTTTTTTTAGGGGGGAAAAAAAAACGCCTTCCTATACATGTTCGTTTTTTTAGGAGGAAAAAAACGGCTTACTATACATGGTCGTTTTTTTAGGGGGAAAAAAAAACGCCTTATTATACATGGTCGTTTTTTTTACAAAATAAAAAACGCCTTACTATACATGGTCGTTTTTTTTAACAAAATAAAAAACGCCTTACTATACATGGTCGTTTTTTTAGGGGGGAAAAAACGCCTTACTATACATGGTCGTTTTTTTAGGGAGAAAAAAAAACGCCTTACTATACATGGTCGTTTTTTAGGGGGAAAAAAAAAAAACGCCTTCCTATACATGCTCGTTTCTTTTAGGGGGAAAAAAAACCGCCTTACTATACATGTTCGTTTTTTTTACAAAATAAAAAACGCCTTACTATACATGGTCGTTTTTTTGGGAGAAAAAAAATGCCTTACTATACATGGTCGTTTTTTTAGGGGTGAAAAAAAACGCCTAACTATACATGGTCGTTTTTTTAGGGGGGGGAAAAACGCCTTACTATACATGGTCTTTTTTTTAGGGGGAAAAAAAACGGCTTACTATACATGGTCGTTTTTTTAGGGGGAAAAAAAAACGCCTTACTATACATGGTCGTTTTTTTAGGGGGAAAAAAAAAACGCCTTCCTATACATGTTTGTTTTTTTAGGAGGAAAAAAAACGCCTTACTATACATGGTCGTTTTTTTAGGGGAAAAAAAAAACGCCTTATTATACATGGTCGTTTTTTTTACAAAATAAAAACCTCCTTACTATACATGGTCGTTTTTTTGGGAGAAAAAAAATGCCTTACTATACATGGTCGTTTTTTTGGGGTGGAAAAAAAATGCTTTACTATACATGGTCGTTTTTTTGGGAGAAAAAAAATGCCTTACTATACATGCTCGTTTTTTTAGGGGGAAAAAAACCGCCTTACTATACATGTTCGTTTTTTTTACAAAATAAAAAACGCCTTACTATACATGGTCGTTTTTTTGGGAGAAAAAAAATGCCTTACTATACATGGTCGTTTTTTTTGGGTGGAAAAAAAATGCTTTACTATACATGGTCGTTTCTTTGGGAGAAAAAAAATGCCTTACTATACTTGGTCGTTTTTTTGGGTGGAAAAAAAATGCCTTACTATACATGGTCGTTTTTTTTGGGTGGAAAAAAATGCCTTAATATACATGGTCTTTTTTTTTTTACAAAATAAAAAACGCCTTACTATACATGGTCGTTTTTTTAGGGGTGAAAAAAAACGCCTAACTATACATGGTCGTTTTTTTAGGGGGGGAAAAAAACGCCTTACTATACATGGTCTTTTTTTTAGGGGGAAAAAAAACGGCTTACTATACATGGTCGTTTTTTTAGGGGGAAAAAAAAACGCCTTCCTATACATGTTCGTTTTTTTAGGGGGGAAAAAAAAACGCCTTACTATACATGGCCGTTTTTTTAGGGGGAAAAAAAAACGCCTTACTATACATGGTCGTTTTTTTAGGGGGGAAAAAAAAAACGCCTTCCTATACATGTTCGTTTTTTTAGGAGGAAAAAAAACGCCTTACTATACATGGTCGTTTTTTTAGGGGAAAAAAAAACGCCTTATTATACATGGTCGTTTTTTTTACAAAATAAAAAACTCCTTACTATACATGGTCGTTTTTTTGGGAGAAAAAAAATGCCTTACTTTACATGGTCGGTTTTTTTGGGTGGAAAAAAAATGCTTTACTATACATGGTCGTTTTTTTGGGAGAAAAAAAATGCCTTACTATACATGGTCGTTTTTTTTTGGGTGGAAAAAAAATGCCTTACTATACATGGTCGTTTTTTTAGGGGGGGAAAAAAACGCCTTACTATACATGGTCTTTTTTTTAGGGGGAAAAAAAACGGCTTACTATACATGGTCGTTTTTTTAGGGGGAAAAAAAAACGCCTTCCTATACATGTTCGTTTTTTTAGGGGGGAAAAAAAAACGCCTTACTATACATGGGCGTTTTTTTAGGGGGAAAAAAAAACGCCTTACTATACATGGTCGTTTTTTTAGGGGGGAAAAAAAAAACGCCTTCCTATACATGTTCGTTTTTTTAGGAGGAAAAAAAACGCCTTACTATACATGGTCGTTTTTTTAGGGGAAAAAAAAAACGCCTTATTATACATGGTCGTTTTTTTTACAAAATAAAAAACTCCTTACTATACATGGTCGTTTTTTTGGGAGAAAAAAAATGCCTTACTTTACATGGTCGGTTTTTTTGGGTGGAAAAAAAATGTTTTACTATACATGGTCGTTTTTTTGGGAGAAAAAAAATGCCTTACTATACATGGTCGTTTTTTTTTGGGTGGAAAAAAAATGCCTTACTATACATGGTCGTTTTTTTTTACAAAATAAAAAACGCCTTACTATACATGGTCGTTTTTTTAGGGGGGGAAAAATGCCTTACTATACATGGTCGTTTTTTTGGGGTGGAAAAAAAATGCCTTACTATACATGGTCGTTTTTTTGGGGTGGAAAAAAAATGCCTTACTATACATGGTCGTTTTTTTAGGGTGAAAAAAAAAACGCCTTCCTATACATGGTCGGTTTTTTTACAAAATAAAAAACGCCTTACTATACATGGTCGTTTTTTTGGGAGAAAAAAAATGCCTTACTATACATGGTCGTTTTTTTTGGGTGGAAAAAAAATGCTTTACTATACATGGTCGTTTTTTTGGGTGGAAAAAAAATGCCTTACTAAACATGGTCGTTTTTTTTGGGTGGAAAAAAAATGCCTTAATATACATGGTCTTTTTTTTTTACAAAATAAAAAACGCCTTACTATACATGGTCGTTTTTTTAGGGGTGAAAAAAAACGCCTAACTATACATGGTCGTTTTTTTAGGGGGGGAAAAAACGCCTTACTATACATGGTCTTTTTTTTAGGGGGAAAAAAAACGCCTTCCAATACATGTTCGTTTTTTTAGGGGGGAAAAAAACGCCTTACTATACATGGGCGTTTTTTTAGGGGGGAAAAAAAACGCCTTACTATACATGGTCGTTTTTTTAGGGGGGAAAAAAAAACGCCTTCCTATACATGTTCGTTTTTTTAGGAGGAAAAAAAACGCCTTACTATACATGGTCGTTTTTTTAGGGGAAAAAAAACCCGCCTTATTATACATGGTCGTTTTTTTTTACAAAATAAAAAACTCCTTACTATACATGGTCGTTTTTTTGGGAGAAAAAAAATGCCTTACTATACATGGTCGTTTTTTTTGGGTGGAAAAAAAATGCCTTACTATACATGGTCGTTTTTTTTGGGTGGAAAAAAAATGCCTTAATATACATGGTCTTTTTTTTTTACAAAATAAAAAACGCCTTACTATACATGGTCGTTTTTTTAGGGGTGAAAAAAAACGGCAAACTATACATGGTCGTTTTTTTAGGGGGGGAAAAAACGCCTTACTATACATGGTCTTTTTTTTTAGGGGGAAAAAAAAAACGCCTTCCAATACATGTTCGTTTTTTTAGGGGGGAAAAAAACGCCTTACTATACATGGGCGTTTTTTTAGGGGGGAAAAAAAAACGCCTTACTATACATGGTCGTTTTTTTAGGGGGGGAAAAAAAACGCCTTCCTATACATGTTCGTTTTTTTAGGAGGAAAAAAAACGCCTTACTATACATGGTCGTTTTTTTAGGGGAAAAAAAAAACGCCTTATTATACATGGTCGTTTTTTTTACAAAATAAAAAACTCCTTACTATACATGGTCGTTTTTTTGGGAGAAAAAAAATGCCTTACTATACATGGTCGTTTTTTTTGGGTGGAAAAAAAATGCTTTACTATACATGGTCGTTTTTTTGGGAGAAAAAAAATGCCTTACTATACATGGTCGTTTTTTTTTTTGGGTGGAAAAAAAATGCCTTACTATACATGGTCGGTTTTTTTTACAAAATAAAAAACGCCTTACTATACATGGTCGTTTTTTTAGGGGGGAAAAAATGCCTTACTATACATGGTCGTTTTTTTGGGGTGGAAAAAAAATGCCTTACTATACATGGTCGTTTTTTTGGGGTGGAAAAAAAATGCCTTACTATACATGGTCGTTTTTTTAGGGGGGAAAAAAAAAACGCCTTCCTATACATGGTCGTTTTTTTAGGGGGAAAAAAACCGCCTTACTATACATGTTCGTTTTTTTTACAAAATAAAAAACGCCTTACGATACATGGTCGTTTTTTTGGGAGAAAAAAAATGCCTTACTATACATGGTCGTTTTTTTTGGGTGGAAAAAAAATGCTTTACTATACATGGTCGTTTTTTTGGGTGGAAAAAAAATGCCTTACTATACATGGTCGTTTTTTTTGGGTGGAAAAAAAATGCCTTAATATACATGGTCTTTTTTTTTTACAAAATAAAAAACGCCTTACTATACATGGTCGTTTTTTTAGGGGTGAAAAAAAACGCCTAACTATACATGGTCGTTTTTTTAGGGGGGGAAAAAACGCCTTACTATACATGGTCTTTTTTTTAGGGGAAAAAAAAAACGCCTTCCTATACATGTTCGTTTTTTTAGGGGGGAAAAAAACGCCTTACTATACATGGGCGTTTTTTTAGGGGGGAAAAAAAACGCCTTACTATACATGGTCGTTTTTTTAGGGGGGGAAAAAAAACGCCTTCCTATACATGTTCGTTTTTTTAGGAGGAAAAAAAACGCCTTACTATACATGGTCGTTTTTTTAGGGGAAAAAAAAACGCCTTATTATACATGGTTGTTTTTTTTACAAAATAAAAAACTCCTTACTATACATGGTCGTTTTTTTGGGAGAAAAAAAATGCCTTACTATACATGGTCGTTTTTTTTGGGTGGAAAAAAAATGCTTTACTATACATGGTCGTTTTTTTGGGAGAAAAAAAATGCCTTACTATACATGGTCGTTTTTTTTTGGGTGGAAAAAAAATGCCTTACTATACATGGTCGTTTTTTTTTACAAAATAAAAAACGCCTTACTATACATGGTCGTTTTTTTAGGGGGGAAAAAATGCCTTACTATACATGGTCGTTTTTTTGGGGTGGAAAAAAAATGCCTTACTATACATGGTCGTTTTTTTGGGGTGGAAAAAAAATGCCTTACTATACATGGTCGTTTTTTTAGGGGGAAAAAAACCGCCTTACTATACATGTTCGGTTTTTTTACAAAATAAAAAACGCCTTACTATACATGGTCGTTTTTTTGGGAGAAAAAAAATGCCTTAATATACATGGTCTTTTTTTTTTACAAAATAAAAAACGCCTTACTATACATGGTCGTTTTTTAGGGGTGAAAAAAAATGCCTAACTATACATGGTCGTTTTTTTAGTGGGGGGAAAAACGCCTTACTATACATGGTCTTTTTTTTAGGGGGAAAAAAAAACGCCTTCCTATACATGTTCGTTTTTTTAGGGGGGAAAAAAACGCCTTACTATACATGGGCGTTTTTTTAGGGGGGAAAAAAAACGCCTTACTATACATGGTCGTTTTTTTAGGGGGGAAAAAAAAACGCCTTCCTATACATGTTCGTTTTTTTAGGAGGAAAAAAAACGGCTTACTATACATGGTCGTTTTTTTAGGGGGAAAAAAAAACGCCTTATTATACATGGTCGTTTTTTTTAACAAAATAAACGCCTTACTATATACATGGTCGTTTTTTTAGGGGGGAAAAAACGCCTTACTATACATGGTCGTTTTTTTAGGGAGAAAAAAAAACGCCTGGTCGTTTTTTTAGGGGAAAAAAAAAACGCCTTCCTATACATGCTCGTTTTTTTAGGGGGAAAAAAAACGCCTTACTATACATGTTCGTTTTTTTTACAAAATAAAAAACGCTTTACTATACATGGTCGTTTTTTTGGGAGAAAAAAAATGCCTTACTATACCTGGTCGTTTTTTTTGGGTGGGAAAAAAATGCTTTACTATACATGGTCGTTTTTTGGGGAGAAAAAAAATGCCTTACTATACATGGTCGTTTTTTTGGGTGGAAAAAAAATGCCTTACTATACATGGTCGTTTTTTTGGGTGGAAAAAAAATGCCTTAATATACATGGTCTTTTTTTTTTACAAAATAAAAAACGCCTTACTATACATGGTCGTTTTTTTAGGGGTGAAAAAAAACGCCTAACTATACATGGTCGTTTTTTTAGTGGGGGGAAAAACGCCTTACTATACATGGTCTTTTTTTTAGGGGGAAAAAAAACCGCCTTCCTATACATGTTCGTTTTTTTAGGGGGGAAAAAAACGCCTTACTATACATGGGCGTTTTTTTAGGGGGGAAAAAAAACGCCTTACTATACATGGTCGTTTTTTTAGGGGGGAAAAAAAAACGCCTTCCTATACATGTTCGTTTTTTTAGGAGGAAAAAAACGGCTTACTATACATGGTCGTTTTTTTAGGGGGAAAAAAAAACGCCTTATTATACATGGTCGTTTTTTTTACAAAATAAAAAACGCCTTACTATACATGGTCGTTTTTTTTAACAAAATAAAAAACGCCTTACTATACATGGTCGTTTTTTTAGGGGGGAAAAAACGCCTTACTATACATGGTCGTTTTTTTAGGGAGAAAAAAAAACGCCTTACTATACATGGTCGTTTTTTAGGGGGAAAAAAAAAAAACGCCTTCCTATACATGCTCGTTTCTTTTAGGGGGAAAAAAAACCGCCTTACTATACATGTTCGTTTTTTTTACAAAATAAAAAACGCCTTACTATACATGGTCGTTTTTTTGGGAGAAAAAAAATGCCTTACTATACATGGTCGTTTTTTTAGGGGTGAAAAAAAACGCCTAACTATACATGGTCGTTTTTTTAGGGGGGGGAAAAACGCCTTACTATACATGGTCTTTTTTTTAGGGGGAAAAAAAACGGCTTACTATACATGGTCGTTTTTTTAGGGGGAAAAAAAAACGCCTTACTATACATGGTCGTTTTTTTAGGGGGAAAAAAAAAAACGCCTTCCTATACATGTTTGTTTTTTTAGGAGGAAAAAAAACGCCTTACTATACATGGTCGTTTTTTTAAGGGAAAAAAAAAAACGCCTTATTATACATGGTCGTTTTTTTTACAAAATAAAAAACTCCTTACTATACATGGTCGTTTTTTTGGGAGAAAAAAAATGCCTTACTATACATGGTCGTTTTTTTGGGGTGGAAAAAAAATGCTTTACTATACATGGTCGTTTTTTTGGGAGAAAAAAAATGCCTTACTATACATGCTCGTTTTTTTAGGGGGAAAAAAACCGCCTTACTATACATGTTCGTTTTTTTTACAAAATAAAAAACGCCTTACTATACATGGTCGTTTTTTTGGGAGAAAAAAAATGCCTTACTATACATGGTCGTTTTTTTTGGGTGGAAAAAAAATGCTTTACTATACATGGTCGTTTCTTTGGGAGAAAAAAAATGCCTTACTATACATGGTCGTTTTTTTGGGTGGAAAAAAAATGCCTTACTATACATGGTCGTTTTTTTTGGGTGGAAAAAAATGCCTTAATATACATGGTCTTTTTTTTTTTACAAAATAAAAAACGCCTTACTATACATGGTCGTTTTTTTAGGGGTGAAAAAAAACGCCTAACTATACATGGTCGTTTTTTTAGGGGGGGAAAAAAACGCCTTACTATACATGGTCTTTTTTTTAGGGGGAAAAAAAACGGCTTACTATACATGGTCGTTTTTTTAGGGGGAAAAAAAAACGCCTTCCTATACATGTTCGTTTTTTTAGGGGGGAAAAAAAAACGCCTTACTATACATGGCCGTTTTTTTAGGGGGAAAAAAAAACGCCTTACTATACATGGTCGTTTTTTTAGGGGGGAAAAAAAAAACGCCTTCCTATACATGTTCGTTTTTTTAGGAGGAAAAAAAACGCCTTACTATACATGGTCGTTTTTTTAGGGGAAAAAAAAACGCCTTATTATACATGGTCGTTTTTTTTACAAAATAAAAAACTCCTTACTATACATGGTCGTTTTTTTGGGAGAAAAAAAATGCCTTACTTTACATGGTCGGTTTTTTTGGGTGGAAAAAAAATGCTTTACTATACATGGTCGTTTTTTTGGGAGAAAAAAAATGCCTTACTATACATGGTCGTTTTTTTTTGGGTGGAAAAAAAATGCCTTACTATACATGGTCGTTTTTTTAGGGGGGGAAAAAAACGCCTTACTATACATGGTCTTTTTTTTAGGGGGAAAAAAAACGGCTTACTATACATGGTCGTATTTTAGGGGGAAAAAAAAAACGCCTTCCTATACATGTTCGTTTTTTTAGGGGGGAAAAAAAACGCCTTACTATACATGGGCGTTTTTTTAGGGGGAAAAAAAAACGCCTTACTATACATGGTCGTTTTTTTAGGGGGGGAAAAAAAAAACGCCTTCCTATACATGTTCGTTTTTTTAGGAGGAAAAAAAACGCCTTACTATACATGGTCGTTTTTTTAGGGGAAAAAAAAAACGCCTTATTATACATGGTCGTTTTTTTTACAAAATAAAAAACTCCTTACTATACATGGTCGTTTTTTTGGGAGAAAAAAAATGCCTTACTTTACATGGTCGGTTTTTTTGGGTGGAAAAAAAATGTTTTACTATACATGGTCGTTTTTTTGGGAGAAAAAAAATGCCTTACTATACATGGTCGTTTTTTTTTGGGTGGAAAAAAAATGCCTTACTATACATGGTCGTTTTTTTTTACAAAATAAAAAACGCCTTACTATACATGGTCGTTTTTTTAGGGGGGGAAAAATGCCTTACTATACATGGTCGTTTTTTTGGGGTGGAAAAAAAATGCCTTACTATACATGGTCGTTTTTTTGGGGTGGAAAAAAAATGCCTTACTATACATGGTCGTTTTTTTAGGGTGAAAAAAAAAACGCCTTCCTATACATGGTCGGTTTTTTTACAAAATAAAAAACGCCTTACTATACATGGTCGTTTTTTTGGGAGAAAAAAAATGCCTTACTATACATGGTCGTTTTTTTTGGGTGGAAAAAAAATGCTTTACTATACATGGTCGTTTTTTTGGGTGGAAAAAAAATGCCTTACTAAACATGGTCGTTTTTTTTGGGTGGAAAAAAAATGCCTTAATATACATGGTCTTTTTTTTTTTACAAAATAAAAAACGCCTTACTATACATGGTCGTTTTTTTAGGGGTGAAAAAAAACGCCTAACTATACATGGTCGTTTTTTTAGGGGGGGAAAAAACGCCTTACTATACATGGTCTTTTTTTTAGGGGGAAAAAAAACGCCTTCCAATACATGTTCGTTTTTTTAGGGGGGAAAAAAACGCCTTACTATACATGGGCGTTTTTTTAGGGGGGAAAAAAAACGCCTTACTATACATGGTCGTTTTTTTAGGGGGGAAAAAAAAACGCCTTCCTATACATGTTCGTTTTTTTAGGAGGAAAAAAAACGCCTTACTATACATGGTCGTTTTTTTAGGGGAAAAAAAACCCGCCTTATTATACATGGTCGTTTTTTTTTACAAAATAAAAAACTCCTTACTATACATGGTCGTTTTTTTGGGAGAAAAAAAATGCCTTACTATACATGGTCGTTTTTTTTGGGTGGAAAAAAAATGCCTTACTATACATGGTCGTTTTTTTTGGGTGGAAAAAAAATGCCTTAATATACATGGTCTTTTTTTTTTACAAAATAAAAAACGCCTTACTATACATGGTCGTTTTTTTAGGGGTGAAAAAAAACGGCAAACTATACATGGTCGTTTTTTTAGGGGGGGAAAAAACGCCTTACTATACATGGTCTTTTTTTTTAGGGGGAAAAAAAAACGCCTTCCAATACATGTTCGTTTTTTTAGGGGGGAAAAAAACGCCTTACTATACATGGGCGTTTTTTTAGGGGGGAAAAAAAAACGCCTTACTATACATGGTCGTTTTTTTAGGGGGGGAAAAAAAACGCCTTCCTATACATGTTCGTTTTTTTAGGAGGAAAAAAAACGCCTTACTATACATGGTCGTTTTTTTAGGGGAAAAAAAAAACGCCTTATTATACATGGTCGTTTTTTTTACAAAATAAAAAACTCCTTACTATACATGGTCGTTTTTTTGGGAGAAAAAAAATGCCTTACTATACATGGTCGTTTTTTTTGGGTGGAAAAAAAATGCTTTACTATACATGGTCGTTTTTTTGGGAGAAAAAAAATGCCTTACTATACATGGTCGTTTTTTTTTGGGTGGAAAAAAAATGCCTTATTATACATGGTCGGTTTTTTTTACAAAATAAAAAACGCCTTACTATACATGGTCGTTTTTTTAGGGGGGAAAAAATGCCTTACTATACATGGTCGTTTTTTTGGGGTGGAAAAAAAATGCCTTACTATACATGGTCGTTTTTTTGGGGTGGAAAAAAAATGCCTTACTATACATGGTCGTTTTTTTAGGGGGGAAAAAAAAAACGCCTTCCTATACATGGTCGTTTTTTTAGGGGGAAAAAAACCGCCTTACTATACATGTTCGTTTTTTTTACAAAATAAAAAACGTCTTACGATACATGGTCGTTTTTTTGGGAGAAAAAAAATGCCTTACTATACATGGTCGTTTTTTTTGGGTGGAAAAAAAATGCTTTACTATACATGGTCGTTTTTTTGGGTGGAAAAAAAATGCCTTACTATACATGGTCGTTTTTTTTGGGTGGAAAAAAAATGCCTTAATATACATGGTCTTTTTTTTTTACAAAATAAAAAACGCCTTACTATACATGGTCGTTTTTTTAGGGGTGAAAAAAAACGCCTAACTATACATGGTCGTTTTTTTAGGGGGGGAAAAAACGCCTTACTATACATGGTCTTTTTTTTAGGGGAAAAAAAAAACGCCTTCCTATACATGTTCGTTTTTTTAGGGGGGAAAAAAACGCCTTACTATACATGGGCGTTTTTTTAGGGGGGAAAAAAAACGCCTTACTATACATGGTCGTTTTTTTAGGGGGGGAAAAAAAACGCCTTCCTATACATGTTCGTTTTTTTAGGAGGAAAAAAAACGCCTTACTATACATGGTCGTTTTTTTAGGGGAAAAAAAAACGCCTTATTATACATGGTTGTTTTTTTTACAAAATAAAAAACTCCTTACTATACATGGTCGTTTTTTTGGGAGAAAAAAAATGCCTTACTATACATGGTCGTTTTTTTTGGGTGGAAAAAAAATGCTTTACTATACATGGTCGTTTTTTTGGGAGAAAAAAAATGCCTTACTATACATGGTCGTTTTTTTTTGGGTGGAAAAAAAATGCCTTACTATACATGGTCGTTTTTTTTTACAAAATAAAAAACGCCTTACTATACATGGTCGTTTTTTTAGGGGGGAAAAAATGCCTTACTATACATGGTCGTTTTTTTGGGGTGGAAAAAAAATGCCTTACTATACATGGTCGTTTTTTTGGGGTGGAAAAAAAATGCCTTACTATACATGGTCGTTTTTTTAGGGGGAAAAAAACCGCCTTACTATACATGTTCGGTTTTTTTACAAAATAAAAAACGCCTTACTATACATGGTCGTTTTTTTGGGAGAAAAAAAATGCCTTACTATACATGGTCGTTTTTTTGGGTGGAAAAAAAATGCTTTACTATACATGGTCGTTTTTTTGGGAGAAAAAAAATGCCTTACTATACATGGTCGTTTTTTTAGGGGGAAAAAAAAAACGCCTTCCTATACATGTTCGTTTTTTTAGGAGGAAAAAAAACGCCTTACTATACATGGTCGTTTTTTTAGGGGGAAAAAAAAACGCCTTATTATACATGGTCGTTTTTTTTTTACAAAATAAAAAACTCCTTACTATACATGGTCGTTTTTTTGGGAGAAAAAAAATGCCTTACTATACATGGTCGTTTTTTTTGGGTGGAAAAAAAATGCTTTACTATACATGGTCGTTTTTTTGGGAGAAAAAAAATGCCTTACTATACATGGTCGTTTTTTTTTGGGTGGAAAAAAAATGCCTTACTATACATGGTTGTTTTTTTTTACAAAATAAAAAACGCCTTACTATACATGGTCGTTTTTTTAGGGGGGAAAAAATGCCTTACTATACATGGTCGTTTTTTTGGGGTGGAAAAAAAATGCCTTACTATACATGGTCGTTTTTTTGGGGTGGAAAAAAAATGCCTTACTATACATGGTCGTTTTTTTAGGGGGAAAAAAAAAAACGCCTTCCTATACATGGTCGTTTTTTTAGGGGGAAAAAAACCGCCTTACTATACATGTTCGGTTTTTTTACAAAATAAAAAACGCCTTACGATACATGGTCGTTTTTTTGGGAGAAAAAAAATGCCTTACTATACATGGTCGTTTTTTTTGGGTGGAAAAAAAATGCTTTACTATACATGGTCGTTTTTTTGGGTGGAAAAAAAATGCCTTACTATACATGGTCGTTTTTTTTGGGTGGAAAAAAAATGCCTTAATATACATGGTCTTTTTTTTTTACAAAATAAAAAACGCCTTACTATACATGGTCGTTTTTTTAGGGGTGAAAAAAAATGGCTAACTATACATGGTCGTTTTTTTAGGGGGGGAAAAAACGCCTTACTATACATGGTCTTTTTTTTAGGGGGAAAAAAAAAACGCCTTCCTATACATGTTCGTTTTTTTAGGGGGGAAAAAAACGCCTTCCTATACATGTTCGTTTTTTTAGGAGGAAAAAAAACGCCTTACTATACATGGTCGTTTTTTTAGGGGAAAAAAAAAACGCCTTATTATACATGGTCGTTTTTTTTACAAAATAAAAAACTCCTTACTATACATGGTCGTTTTTTTGGGAGAAAAAAAATGCCTTACTATACATGGTCGTTTTTTTTTACAAAATAAAAAACGCCTTACTATACATGGTCGTTTTTTTAGGGGGGAAAAAATGCCTTACTATACATGGTCGTTTTTTTGGGGTGGAAAAAAAATGCCTTACTATACATGGTCGTTTTTTTGGGGTGGAAAAAAAATGCCTTACTATACATGGTCGTTTTTTTAGGGGGAAAAAAAAAAAACGCCTTCCTATACATGGTCGTTTTTTTAGGGGGAAAAAAACCGCCTTACTATACATGTTCGGTTTTTTTACAAAATAAAAAACGCCTTACTATACATGGTCGTTTATTTGGGAGAAAAAAAATGCCTTACTATACATGGTCGTTTTTTTTGGGTGGAAAAAAAATGCTTTACTATACATGGTCGTTTTTTTGGGTGGAAAAAAAATGCCTTACTATACATGGTCGTTTTTTTTGGGTCGAAAAAAAATGCCTTAATATACATGGTCTTTTTTTTTTTACAAAATAAAAAACGCCTTACTATACATGGTCGTTTTTTTAGGGGTGAAAAAAAACGGCTAACTATACATGGTCGTTTTTTTAGGGGGGGAAAAAACGCCTTACTATACATGGTCTTTTTTTTAGGGGGAAAAAAAAACGGCTTCCTATACATGTTCGTTTTTTTAGGGGGGAAAAAAACGCCTTACTATACATGGGCGTTTTTTTGGGGTGGGAAAAAAAATGCCTTACTATACATGGTCGTTTTTTTTGGGTGGAAAAAAAATGCTTTACTATACATGGTCGTTTATTTGGGAGAAAAAAAATGCCTTACTATACATGGTCGTTTTTTTTGGGTGGAAAAAAAATGCTTTACTATACATGGTCGTTTTTTTGGGTGGAAAAAAAATGCCTTACTATACATGGTCGTTTTTTTTGGGTCGAAAAAAAATGCCTTAATATACATGGTCTTTTTTTTTTTACAAAATAAAAAACGCCTTACTATACATGGTCGTTTTTTTAGGGGTGAAAAAAAACGGCTAACTATACATGGTCGTTTTTTTAGGGGGGGAAAAAACGCCTTACTATACATGGTCTTTTTTTTAGGGGGAAAAAAAAACGGCTTCCTATACATGTTCGTTTTTTTAGGGGGGAAAAAAACGCCTTACTATACATGGGCGTTTTTTTGGGGTGGGAAAAAAAATGCCTTACTATACATGGTCGTTTTTTTTGGGTGGAAAAAAAATGCTTTACTATACATGGTCGTTTTTTTGGGAGAAAAAAAATGCCTTACTATACATGGTCGTTTTTTTTGGGGTGGAAAAAAAATGCCTTACTATACATGTTCGGTTTTTTTACAAAATAAAAAACGCCTTACTATACATGGTCGTTTTTTTGGGAGAAAAAAAATGCCTTACTATACATGGTCGTTTTTTTTGGGTGGAAAAAAAATGCTTTACTATACATGGTCGTTTTTTTGGGAGAAAAAAAACGCCTTACTATACATGGTCGTTTTTTTAGGGGGGAAAAAAAAACGCCTTCCTATACATGTTCGTTTTTTTAGGAGGAAAAAAAACGCCTTACTATACATGGTCGTTTTTTTAGGGGAAAAAAAACCCGCCTTATTATACATGGTCGTTTTTTTTTACAAAATAAAAAACTCCTTACTATACATGGTCGTTTTTTTGGGAGAAAAAAAATGCCTTACTATACATGGTCGTTTTTTTTTGGGTGGAAAAAAAATGCCTTACTATACATGGTCGTTTTTTTTTACAAAATAAAAAACGCCTTACTATACATGGTCGTTTTTTTAGGGGGGAAAAAATGCCTTACTATACATGGTCGTTTTTTTGGGGTGGAAAAAAAAATGCCTTACTATACATGGTCTTTTTTTTAGCATTATTAAAAATGCCTTACGATACATGGTCGTTTTTTAAGGGAAAAAAAAACGCCTTACTATACATGGTCGTTTTTTTTTTGGGTGGAAAAAAAATGCCTTACTATACATGGTCGTTTTTTTGGGGGGTGGAAAAAAAATGCCTTACTATACATGGTCGTTTTTTGGGGGGAGAAAAAAAATGCCTTACTATACATGGTCGTTTTTTTGGGGTGGGAAAAAAATGCCTTACTATACATGGTCGTTTTTTGGGGGAGAAAAAAAAATGCCTTACTATACATGGTCGCTTTTTTTGGGTGGAAAAAAAATTCCTTACTATAAATGGTCGTTTTTTTTGGGGTGGAAAAAAAATGCCTTACTATACATGGTCTTTTTTTTATCATTATTAAAAATGCCTTACTATACATGGTCGTTTTTTAGGGAAAAAAAAACGCCTTACTATACATGGTCCTTTTTTTTTGGGTGGAAAAAAAATGCCTTCTATACATGGTCGTTTTTTTTGGGTGGAAAAAAATGCCTTACTATACATGGTCGTTTTTTTGGGAGAAAAAAAATGCCTTACTATACATGGTCGTTTTTTTTGGGTGGAAAAAAAATGCCTTACTATACATGGTCGTTTTTTTTGGGTGGAAAAAAAATGCCTTAATATACATGGTCTTTTTTTTTTACAAAATAAAAAACGCCTTACTATACATGGTCGTTTTTTTAGGGGTGAAAAAAAACGCCTAACTATACATGGTCGTTTTTTTAGGGGGGGAAAAAACGCCTTACTATACATGGTCTTTTTTTTAGGGGGAAAAAAAACGGCTTACTATACATGGTCGCTTTTTTTGGGTGGAAAAAAAATGCCTTACTATAAATGGTCGTTTTTTTTGGGGTGGAAAAAAAATGCCTTTCTATACATGGTCTTTTTTTTATCATTATTAAAAATGCCTTACTATACATGGTCGTTTTTTAGGGAAAAAAAAACGCCTTACTATACATGGTCGGTTTATTTTGGGGTGGAAAAAAAATGCCTTACTATACATGGTCGTTTTTTTGGGAGAAAAATAATGCCTTACTATACATGGTCATTTTTTTTTGGGTGGAAAAAGAATGCCTTACTATACATGGTCGTTTTTTTTTGGGTGGAAAAAAAATGCCTTACTATACATGGTCGTTTTTTTGGGGGTGGAAAAAAAATGCCTTACTATACATGGTCTTTTTTTTATCATTATTAAAAATGCCTTACTATACATGGTCGTTTTTTAAGGGAAAAAAAAACGCCTTACTATACATGGTCGTTTTTTTTTGGGGTGGAAAAAAAATGCCTTACTATACATGGTCGTTTTTTTGGGAGAAAAATAATGCCTTACTATACATGGTCATTTTTTTTTGGGTGGAAAAAGAATGCCTTACTATACATGGTGGTTTTTTTTGGGTGGAAAAAAAATGCCTTACTATACATGGTCGTTTTTTTTTTGGGTGGAAAAAAAAATGCCTTACTATACATGGTCGTTTTTTTTGGGTGGAAAAAAAATGCCTTACTATACATGGTCGTTTTTTTAGGGGGAAAAAAAACGCTTTACTATACATGGTCGTTTTTTTTGGGTGGAAAAAAAACGCCTTACTATACATGGTCGTTTTTTTAGGGGGAAAAAAAACGCTTTACTATTCATGGTCGTTTTTTTAGGGGGAAAAAAACCCGCCTTACTATACATGGTCGTTTTTTTAACAAAATAAAAAACGCCTTACTATACATGGTCGTTTTTTTAGGGGGGAAAAAAACGCCTTACTATACATGGTCGTTTTTTTAGGGAGAAAAAAAAACGCCTTACTATACATGGTCGTTTTTTTAGGGGAAAAAAAAAAACGCCTTCCTATACATGCTCGTTTTTTTAGGGGGAAAAAAACCGCCTTACTATACATGTTCGTTTTTTTTACAAAATAAAAAACGCCTTACTATACATGGTCGTTTTTTTGGGAGAAAAAAAATGCCTTACTATACATGGTCGTTTTTTTTGGGTGAAAAAAAAATGCTTTACTATACATGGTCGTTTTTTTGGGAGAAAAAAAATGCCTTACTATACATGGTCGTTTTTTTTGGGTGGAAAAAAAATGCCTTAATATACATGGTCTTTTTTTTTTACAAAATAAAAAACGCCTTACTATACATGGTCGTTTTTTTCGGGGTGAAAAAAAACGCCTAACTATACATGGTCGTTTTTTTAGGGGGGGAAAAAACGCCTTACTATACATGGTCTTTTTTTAGGGGGAAAAAAAAAACGGCTTACTATACATGGTCGTTTTTTTAGGGGGAAAAAAAAACGCCTTCCTATACATGTTCGTTTTTTTTAGGGGGGGGAAAAAACGCCTTACTATACATGGTCGTTTTTTTTTACAAAATAAAAACGCCTTACTATACATGGTCGTTTTTTTAGGGGGGAAAAATGCCTTACTATACATGGTCGTTTTTTTGGGGTGGAAAAAAAATGCCTTACTATACATGGTCGTTTTTTTGGGGTGGAAAAAAAATGCCTTACTATACATGCTCCTTTTTTCTTGGGTGGAAAAAAAATGCCTTACTATACATGGTCGTTTTTTTTGGGTGGAAAAAAATGCCTTACTATACATGGTCGTTTTTTTGGGAGAAAAAAAATGCCTTACTATACATGGTCGTTTTTTTAGGGGGAAAAAAAAACGCCTTCCTATACATGTTCGTTTTTTTTAGGGGGGGGAAAAAAACGCCTTACTATACATGGTCGTTTTTTTTTACAAAATAAAAACGCCTTACTATACATGGTCGTTTTTTTAGGGGGGAAAAATGCCTTACTATACATGGTCGTTTTTTTTGGGGTGGAAAAAAAATGCCTTACTATAATGGTCGTTTTTTTGGGGTGGAAAAAAAATGCCTTACTATACATGGTCGTTTTTTTAGGGTGAAAAAAAAAACGCCTTCCTATACATGGTCGGTTTTTTTACAAAATAAAAAACGCCTTACTATACATGGTCGTTTTTTTGGGAGAAAAAAAATGCCTTACTATACATGGTCGTTTTTTTTGGGTGGAAAAAAAATGCTTTACTATACATGGTCGTTTTTTTGGGTGGAAAAAAAATGCCTTACTAAACATGGTCGTTTTTTTTGGGTGGAAAAAAAATGCCTTAATATACATGGTCTTTTTTTTTTTACAAAATAAAAAACGCCTTACTATACATGGTCGTTTTTTTAGGGGTGAAAAAAAACGCCTAACTATACATGGTCGTTTTTTTAGGGGGGGAAAAAACGCCTTACTATACATGGTCTTTTTTTTAGGGGGAAAAAAAACGCCTTCCAATACATGTTCGTTTTTTTAGGGGGGAAAAAAACGCCTTACTATACATGGGCGTTTTTTTAGGGGGGAAAAAAAACGCCTTACTATACATGGTCGTTTTTTTAGGGGGGAAAAAAAAACGCCTTCCTATACATGTTCGTTTTTTTAGGAGGAAAAAAAACGCCTTACTATACATGGTCGTTTTTTTAGGGGAAAAAAAACCCGCCTTATTATACATGGTCGTTTTTTTTTACAAAATAAAAAACTCCTTACTATACATGGTCGTTTTTTTGGGAGAAAAAAAATGCCTTACTATACATGGTCGTTTTTTTTGGGTGGAAAAAAAATGCCTTACTATACATGGTCGTTTTTTTTGGGTGGAAAAAAAATGCCTTAATATACATGGTCTTTTTTTTTTACAAAATAAAAAACGCCTTACTATACATGGTCGTTTTTTTAGGGGTGAAAAAAAACGGCAAACTATACATGGTCGTTTTTTTAGGGGGGGAAAAAACGCCTTACTATACATGGTCTTTTTTTTTAGGGGGAAAAAAAAACGCCTTCCAATACATGTTCGTTTTTTTAGGGGGGAAAAAAACGCCTTACTATACATGGGCGTTTTTTTAGGGGGGAAAAAAAAACGCCTTACTATACATGGTCGTTTTTTTAGGGGGGGAAAAAAAACGCCTTCCTATACATGTTCGTTTTTTTAGGAGGAAAAAAAACGCCTTACTATACATGGTCGTTTTTTTAGGGGAAAAAAAAAACGCCTTATTATACATGGTCGTTTTTTTTACAAAATAAAAAACTCCTTACTATACATGGTCGTTTTTTTGGGAGAAAAAAAATGCCTTACTATACATGGTCGTTTTTTTTGGGTGGAAAAAAAATGCTTTACTATACATGGTCGTTTTTTTGGGAGAAAAAAAATGCCTTACTATACATGGTCGTTTTTTTTTGGGTGGAAAAAAAATGCCTTATTATACATGGTCGGTTTTTTTTACAAAATAAAAAACGCCTTACTATACATGGTCGTTTTTTTAGGGGGGAAAAAATGCCTTACTATACATGGTCGTTTTTTTGGGGTGGAAAAAAAATGCCTTACTATACATGGTCGTTTTTTTGGGGTGGAAAAAAAATGCCTTACTATACATGGTCGTTTTTTTAGGGGGGAAAAAAAAAACGCCTTCCTATACATGGTCGTTTTTTTAGGGGGAAAAAAACCGCCTTACTATACATGTTCGTTTTTTTTACAAAATAAAAAACGTCTTACGATACATGGTCGTTTTTTTGGGAGAAAAAAAATGCCTTACTATACATGGTCGTTTTTTTTGGGTGGAAAAAAAATGCTTTACTATACATGGTCGTTTTTTTGGGTGGAAAAAAAATGCCTTACTATACATGGTCGTTTTTTTTGGGTGGAAAAAAAATGCCTTAATATACATGGTCTTTTTTTTTTACAAAATAAAAAACGCCTTACTATACATGGTCGTTTTTTTAGGGGTGAAAAAAAACGCCTAACTATACATGGTCGTTTTTTTAGGGGGGGAAAAAACGCCTTACTATACATGGTCTTTTTTTTAGGGGAAAAAAAAAACGCCTTCCTATACATGTTCGTTTTTTTAGGGGGGAAAAAAACGCCTTACTATACATGGGCGTTTTTTTAGGGGGGAAAAAAAACGCCTTACTATACATGGTCGTTTTTTTAGGGGGGGAAAAAAAACGCCTTCCTATACATGTTCGTTTTTTTAGGAGGAAAAAAAACGCCTTACTATACATGGTCGTTTTTTTAGGGGAAAAAAAAACGCCTTATTATACATGGTTGTTTTTTTTACAAAATAAAAAACTCCTTACTATACATGGTCGTTTTTTTGGGAGAAAAAAAATGCCTTACTATACATGGTCGTTTTTTTTGGGTGGAAAAAAAATGCTTTACTATACATGGTCGTTTTTTTGGGAGAAAAAAAATGCCTTACTATACATGGTCGTTTTTTTTTGGGTGGAAAAAAAATGCCTTACTATACATGGTCGTTTTTTTTTACAAAATAAAAAACGCCTTACTATACATGGTCGTTTTTTTAGGGGGGAAAAAATGCCTTACTATACATGGTCGTTTTTTTGGGGTGGAAAAAAAATGCCTTACTATACATGGTCGTTTTTTTGGGGTGGAAAAAAAATGCCTTACTATACATGGTCGTTTTTTTAGGGGGAAAAAAACCGCCTTACTATACATGTTCGGTTTTTTTACAAAATAAAAAACGCCTTACTATACATGGTCGTTTTTTTGGGAGAAAAAAAATGCCTTACTATACATGGTCGTTTTTTTGGGTGGAAAAAAAATGCTTTACTATACATGGTCGTTTTTTTGGGAGAAAAAAAATGCCTTACTATACATGGTCGTTTTTTTAGGGGGAAAAAAAAAACGCCTTCCTATACATGTTCGTTTTTTTAGGAGGAAAAAAAACGCCTTACTATACATGGTCGTTTTTTTAGGGGGAAAAAAAAACGCCTTATTATACATGGTCGTTTTTTTTTTACAAAATAAAAAACTCCTTACTATACATGGTCGTTTTTTTGGGAGAAAAAAAATGCCTTACTATACATGGTCGTTTTTTTTGGGTGGAAAAAAAATGCTTTACTATACATGGTCGTTTTTTTGGGAGAAAAAAAATGCCTTACTATACATGGTCGTTTTTTTTTGGGTGGAAAAAAAATGCCTTACTATACATGGTTGTTTTTTTTTACAAAATAAAAAACGCCTTACTATACATGGTCGTTTTTTTAGGGGGGAAAAAATGCCTTACTATACATGGTCGTTTTTTTGGGGTGGAAAAAAAATGCCTTACTATACATGGTCGTTTTTTTGGGGTGGAAAAAAAATGCCTTACTATACATGGTCGTTTTTTTAGGGGGAAAAAAAAAAACGCCTTCCTATACATGGTCGTTTTTTTAGGGGGAAAAAAACCGCCTTACTATACATGTTCGGTTTTTTTACAAAATAAAAAACGCCTTACGATACATGGTCGTTTTTTTGGGAGAAAAAAAATGCCTTACTATACATGGTCGTTTTTTTTGGGTGGAAAAAAAATGCTTTACTATACATGGTCGTTTTTTTGGGTGGAAAAAAAATGCCTTACTATACATGGTCGTTTTTTTTGGGTGGAAAAAAAATGCCTTAATATACATGGTCTTTTTTTTTTACAAAATAAAAAACGCCTTACTATACATGGTCGTTTTTTTAGGGGTGAAAAAAAATGGCTAACTATACATGGTCGTTTTTTTAGGGGGGGAAAAAACGCCTTACTATACATGGTCTTTTTTTTAGGGGGAAAAAAAAAACGCCTTCCTATACATGTTCGTTTTTTTAGGGGGGAAAAAAACGCCTTCCTATACATGTTCGTTTTTTTAGGAGGAAAAAAAACGCCTTACTATACATGGTCGTTTTTTTAGGGGAAAAAAAAAACGCCTTATTATACATGGTCGTTTTTTTTACAAAATAAAAAACTCCTTACTATACATGGTCGTTTTTTTGGGAGAAAAAAAATGCCTTACTATACATGGTCGTTTTTTTTTACAAAATAAAAAACGCCTTACTATACATGGTCGTTTTTTTAGGGGGGAAAAAATGCCTTACTATACATGGTCGTTTTTTTGGGGTGGAAAAAAAATGCCTTACTATACATGGTCGTTTTTTTGGGGTGGAAAAAAAATGCCTTACTATACATGGTCGTTTTTTTAGGGGGAAAAAAAAAAAACGCCTTCCTATACATGGTCGTTTTTTTAGGGGGAAAAAAACCGCCTTACTATACATGTTCGGTTTTTTTACAAAATAAAAAACGCCTTACTATACATGGTCGTTTATTTGGGAGAAAAAAAATGCCTTACTATACATGGTCGTTTTTTTTGGGTGGAAAAAAAATGCTTTACTATACATGGTCGTTTTTTTGGGTGGAAAAAAAATGCCTTACTATACATGGTCGTTTTTTTTGGGTCGAAAAAAAATGCCTTAATATACATGGTCTTTTTTTTTTTACAAAATAAAAAACGCCTTACTATACATGGTCGTTTTTTTAGGGGTGAAAAAAAACGGCTAACTATACATGGTCGTTTTTTTAGGGGGGGAAAAAACGCCTTACTATACATGGTCTTTTTTTTAGGGGGAAAAAAAAACGGCTTCCTATACATGTTCGTTTTTTTAGGGGGGAAAAAAACGCCTTACTATACATGGGCGTTTTTTTGGGGTGGGAAAAAAAATGCCTTACTATACATGGTCGTTTTTTTTGGGTGGAAAAAAAATGCTTTACTATACATGGTCGTTTATTTGGGAGAAAAAAAATGCCTTACTATACATGGTCGTTTTTTTTGGGTGGAAAAAAAATGCTTTACTATACATGGTCGTTTTTTTGGGTGGAAAAAAAATGCCTTACTATACATGGTCGTTTTTTTTGGGTCGAAAAAAAATGCCTTAATATACATGGTCTTTTTTTTTTTACAAAATAAAAAACGCCTTACTATACATGGTCGTTTTTTTAGGGGTGAAAAAAAACGGCTAACTATACATGGTCGTTTTTTTAGGGGGGGAAAAAACGCCTTACTATACATGGTCTTTTTTTTAGGGGGAAAAAAAAACGGCTTCCTATACATGTTCGTTTTTTTAGGGGGGAAAAAAACGCCTTACTATACATGGGCGTTTTTTTGGGGTGGGAAAAAAAATGCCTTACTATACATGGTCGTTTTTTTTGGGTGGAAAAAAAATGCTTTACTATACATGGTCGTTTTTTTGGGAGAAAAAAAATGCCTTACTATACATGGTCGTTTTTTTTGGGGTGGAAAAAAAATGCCTTACTATACATGTTCGGTTTTTTTACAAAATAAAAAACGCCTTACTATACATGGTCGTTTTTTTGGGAGAAAAAAAATGCCTTACTATACATGGTCGTTTTTTTTGGGTGGAAAAAAAATGCTTTACTATACATGGTCGTTTTTTTGGGAGAAAAAAAACGCCTTACTATACATGGTCGTTTTTTTAGGGGGGAAAAAAAAACGCCTTCCTATACATGTTCGTTTTTTTAGGAGGAAAAAAAACGCCTTACTATACATGGTCGTTTTTTTAGGGGAAAAAAAACCCGCCTTATTATACATGGTCGTTTTTTTTTACAAAATAAAAAACTCCTTACTATACATGGTCGTTTTTTTGGGAGAAAAAAAATGCCTTACTATACATGGTCGTTTTTTTTTGGGTGGAAAAAAAATGCCTTACTATACATGGTCGTTTTTTTTTACAAAATAAAAAACGCCTTACTATACATGGTCGTTTTTTTAGGGGGGAAAAAATGCCTTACTATACATGGTCGTTTTTTTGGGGTGGAAAAAAAAATGCCTTACTATACATGGTCTTTTTTTTAGCATTATTAAAAATGCCTTACGATACATGGTCGTTTTTTAAGGGAAAAAAAAACGCCTTACTATACATGGTCGTTTTTTTTTTGGGTGGAAAAAAAATGCCTTACTATACATGGTCGTTTTTTTGGGGGGTGGAAAAAAAATGCCTTACTATACATGGTCGTTTTTTGGGGGGAGAAAAAAAATGCCTTACTATACATGGTCGTTTTTTTGGGGTGGGAAAAAAATGCCTTACTATACATGGTCGTTTTTTGGGGGAGAAAAAAAAATGCCTTACTATACATGGTCGCTTTTTTTGGGTGGAAAAAAAATTCCTTACTATAAATGGTCGTTTTTTTTGGGGTGGAAAAAAAATGCCTTACTATACATGGTCTTTTTTTTATCATTATTAAAAATGCCTTACTATACATGGTCGTTTTTTAGGGAAAAAAAAACGCCTTACTATACATGGTCCTTTTTTTTTGGGTGGAAAAAAAATGCCTTCTATACATGGTCGTTTTTTTTGGGTGGAAAAAAATGCCTTACTATACATGGTCGTTTTTTTGGGAGAAAAAAAATGCCTTACTATACATGGTCGTTTTTTTTGGGTGGAAAAAAAATGCCTTACTATACATGGTCGTTTTTTTTGGGTGGAAAAAAAATGCCTTAATATACATGGTCTTTTTTTTTTACAAAATAAAAAACGCCTTACTATACATGGTCGTTTTTTTAGGGGTGAAAAAAAACGCCTAACTATACATGGTCGTTTTTTTAGGGGGGGAAAAAACGCCTTACTATACATGGTCTTTTTTTTAGGGGGAAAAAAAACGGCTTACTATACATGGTCGCTTTTTTTGGGTGGAAAAAAAATGCCTTACTATAAATGGTCGTTTTTTTTGGGGTGGAAAAAAAATGCCTTTCTATACATGGTCTTTTTTTTATCATTATTAAAAATGCCTTACTATACATGGTCGTTTTTTAGGGAAAAAAAAACGCCTTACTATACATGGTCGGTTTATTTTGGGGTGGAAAAAAAATGCCTTACTATACATGGTCGTTTTTTTGGGAGAAAAATAATGCCTTACTATACATGGTCATTTTTTTTTGGGTGGAAAAAGAATGCCTTACTATACATGGTCGTTTTTTTTTGGGTGGAAAAAAAATGCCTTACTATACATGGTCGTTTTTTTGGGGGTGGAAAAAAAATGCCTTACTATACATGGTCTTTTTTTTATCATTATTAAAAATGCCTTACTATACATGGTCGTTTTTTAAGGGAAAAAAAAACGCCTTACTATACATGGTCGTTTTTTTTTGGGGTGGAAAAAAAATGCCTTACTATACATGGTCGTTTTTTTGGGAGAAAAATAATGCCTTACTATACATGGTCATTTTTTTTTGGGTGGAAAAAGAATGCCTTACTATACATGGTGGTTTTTTTTGGGTGGAAAAAAAATGCCTTACTATACATGGTCGTTTTTTTTTTGGGTGGAAAAAAAAATGCCTTACTATACATGGTCGTTTTTTTTGGGTGGAAAAAAAATGCCTTACTATACATGGTCGTTTTTTTAGGGGGAAAAAAAACGCTTTACTATACATGGTCGTTTTTTTTGGGTGGAAAAAAAACGCCTTACTATACATGGTCGTTTTTTTAGGGGGAAAAAAAACGCTTTACTATTCATGGTCGTTTTTTTAGGGGGAAAAAAACCCGCCTTACTATACATGGTCGTTTTTTTAACAAAATAAAAAACGCCTTACTATACATGGTCGTTTTTTTAGGGGGGAAAAAAACGCCTTACTATACATGGTCGTTTTTTTAGGGAGAAAAAAAAACGCCTTACTATACATGGTCGTTTTTTTAGGGGAAAAAAAAAAACGCCTTCCTATACATGCTCGTTTTTTTAGGGGGAAAAAAACCGCCTTACTATACATGTTCGTTTTTTTTACAAAATAAAAAACGCCTTACTATACATGGTCGTTTTTTTGGGAGAAAAAAAATGCCTTACTATACATGGTCGTTTTTTTTGGGTGAAAAAAAAATGCTTTACTATACATGGTCGTTTTTTTGGGAGAAAAAAAATGCCTTACTATACATGGTCGTTTTTTTTGGGTGGAAAAAAAATGCCTTAATATACATGGTCTTTTTTTTTTACAAAATAAAAAACGCCTTACTATACATGGTCGTTTTTTTCGGGGTGAAAAAAAACGCCTAACTATACATGGTCGTTTTTTTAGGGGGGGAAAAAACGCCTTACTATACATGGTCTTTTTTTAGGGGGAAAAAAAAAACGGCTTACTATACATGGTCGTTTTTTTAGGGGGAAAAAAAAACGCCTTCCTATACATGTTCGTTTTTTTTAGGGGGGGGAAAAAACGCCTTACTATACATGGTCGTTTTTTTTTACAAAATAAAAACGCCTTACTATACATGGTCGTTTTTTTAGGGGGGAAAAATGCCTTACTATACATGGTCGTTTTTTTGGGGTGGAAAAAAAATGCCTTACTATACATGGTCGTTTTTTTGGGGTGGAAAAAAAATGCCTTACTATACATGCTCCTTTTTTCTTGGGTGGAAAAAAAATGCCTTACTATACATGGTCGTTTTTTTTGGGTGGAAAAAAATGCCTTACTATACATGGTCGTTTTTTTGGGAGAAAAAAAATGCCTTACTATACATGGTCGTTTTTTTAGGGGGAAAAAAAAACGCCTTCCTATACATGTTCGTTTTTTTTAGGGGGGGGAAAAAACGCCTTACTATACATGGTCGTTTTTTTTTACAAAATAAAAACGCCTTACTATACATGGTCGTTTTTTTAGGGGGGAAAAATGCCTTACTATACATGGTCGTTTTTTTGGGGTGGAAAAAAAATGCCTTACTATACATGGTCGTTTTTTTGGGGTGGAAAAAAAATGCCTTACTATACATGCTCCTTTTTTCTTGGGTGGAAAAAAAATGCCTTACTATACATGGTCGTTTTTTTTGGGTGGAAAAAAATGCCTTACTATACATGGTCGTTTTTTTGGGAGAAAAAAAATGCCTTACTATACATGGTCGTTTTTTTGGGGTGGAAAAAAAATGCCTTACTATACATGGTCGTTTTTTTGGGGGGTGGAAAAAAAATGCCTTACTATACATGGTCGTTTTTTTGGGGGAGAAAAAAAATGCCTTACTATACATGGTCGTTTTTTTGGGGTGGAAAAAAAATGCCTTACTATACATGGTCTTTTTTTTATCATTATTAAAAATGCCTTACGATACATGGTCGTTTTTTAAGGGGAAAAAAAACGCCTTACTATACATGGTCGTTTTTTTTTGGGTGGAAAAAAAATGCCTTACTATACATGGTCGTTTTTTTGGGAGAAAAATAATGCCTTACTATACATGGTCATTTTTTTTGGGGTGGAAAAAGAATGCCTTACTATACATGGTGGTTTGTTTGGGGTGAAAAAAAAATGCCTTACTATACATGGTCGTTTTTTTTTTGGGTGGAAAAAAAATGCCTTACTATACATGGTCGTTTTTTTTGGGAGAAAAAAAATGCCTTACTATACATGGTCGTTTTTTTTGGGTGGAAAAAAAATGGTTTACTATACATGGTCGTTTTTTGGGGAGAAAAAAAATGCCTTACTATACATGGTCGTTTTTTTGGGTGGAAAAAAAATGCCTTACTATACATGGTCGTTTTTTTTGGGTGGAAAAAAAATGCCTTAATATACATGGTCTTTTTTTTTTTACAAAATAAAAAACGCCTTACTATACATGGTCGTTTTTTTGGGAGCGAGGCCGGCGATGGGAGTGACGGCTGTGACGCGGATCCTTCATCTTCAGCCACACACTGACATTTGAAAAAAAAATAAAAATAAAAATGGTCGTTTTTTAATGGGTGAAAAAAAACGCCTAACTATACATGGTCGTTTTTTTAGGGGGGGAAAAAACGCCTTACTATACATGGTCTTTTTTTTAGGGGAAAAAAAAAACGGCTTACTATACATGGTCGTTTTTTTAGGGGGAAAAAAAAACGCCTTCCTATACATGTTCGTTTTTTTAGGGGGGAAAAAAACGCCTTACTATACATGGGCGTTTTTTTTAGGGGAAAAAAAAAACGCCTTACTATACATGGTCGTTTTTTTAGGGGGGAAAAAAAAACGCCTTCCTATACATGTTCGTTTTTTTAGGAGGAAAAAAAACGCCTTACTATACATGGTCGTTTTTTTAGGGGGAAAAAAAAACGCCTTATTATACATGGTCGTTTTTTTTACAAAATAAAAAACTCCTTACTATACATGGTCGTTTTTTTAGGGGGGAAAAAACGCCTTACTATACATGGTCGTTTTTGTTACAAAATAAAAAACGCCTTACTATGCATGGTCGTTTTTTTAGGGAGAAAAAAAACGCCTTACTATACATGGTCGTTTTTTTAGGGGGAAAAACATGCCTTACTATACATGGTCGTTTTTTTTTTACAAAATAAAAAACGCCTTACTATACATGGTCGTTTTTTTAGGGGGGAAAAAACGCCTTACTATACATGGTCGTTTTTTTAGGGGGGAAAAAAAACGCCTTACTATACATGGACGTTTTTTTAGGGGGAAAAAAAAACGCCTTACTATACATGGTCGTTTTTTTTTTTATAAACTAAAAAACGCCTTACTATACATGGTCGTTTTTTTTTACAAAATAAAAAACGCCTTTTTATTTAATTAAAAAAACGACCATGTATAGTAAGGCATTTTATATTTTGTGAAAAAAATTACCATGTATAGTAAGGCGTTTTTTATTTGATTAAAAAAACGACCATGTATAGTAAGGCGTTTTTTATTTTGTTAAAAAAATGACCATGTATAGTAAGGCGTTTTTTATTCTGTTGAAAAAAAACGACAATGTATAGTAAGGCATTTTTTTCCCCCTAAAAAAAACGACCATGTATAGTAAGGCGTTTTTTAATTTGTTAAAAAAAAACGACCATGTATAGTAAGGCGTTTTTCATTTGTTAAAAAAAAACGACCATGTATAGTAAGGCGTTTTTAATTTGATAAAAAAAAAACGACCATGTATAGTAAGGCGTTTTTTAATTTGTTAAAAAAAACGACCATGTATATATAGTAAGGCATTTTTTTCCCCCTAAAAAAATGACCACGTATAGTCAGGCGTTTTTTATTTGATTAAAAAAACGACCATGCATAGTAAGACGTGTTTCATTTTGTTAAAAAAAAGACCATGTATAGTAAGGCGTTTTTTAATTTGTTAAAAAAAACGACCATGTATATATAGTAAGGCTTTTTTTTCCCCCCTGAAAAAACGACCATGTATAGTAAGGCGTTTTTTATTGGATTAAAAAAACGACCATGCATAGTAATGCGTTTTCTATTTGATTAAAAAAAACGACCATGTATAGTAAGCCGTTTTTTATTTGATTAAAAAAAACGACCATGCATAGTAAGGCATTTTTTTTTTATTTTTAAAAACCGACCATGCATAGTAAGGCGTTTTCTATTTGATTAAAAAAAATGACCATGTATAGTAAGGCATTTTTTTCCCCTAAAAAAACGATCATGTATAGTAAGGTGTTTTTTATTTGATAAAAAAAAACGACCATGTATAGTAAGGCGTTTTTTATTATTTTTTTTAAAACGACCATGCATAGTAAGGCGTTTTTTATTTGATTAAAAAAAACGACCATGTATCGTAAGGCGTTTTTTATTTTTTTTTAAAAACGACCATGCATAGTAAGGCGTTTTTTATTTGATTAAAAAAAACGACCATGTATCGTAAGGCGTTTTTTATTTTTTTTTAAAAACGACCATGTATAGTAAGGCTTTTTTATTTGATTAAAAAAACGACCATACATAGTAAGGCGTTTTCTATTTGATTAAAATAAATGACCATGTATAGTAAGGCATTTTTTTTTTATTTTTAAAAACCGACCATGTATAGAAAGTCATTTTTTATTTGATTAAAAAAACGACCATACATAGTAAGGCGTTTTCTATTTGATTAAAAAAAATGACCATGTATAGTAAGGCATTTTTTTTTTATTTTTAAAAACCGACCATGCATAGTAAGGCGTTTTTTATTTGATTAAAAAAAACGACCATGTATCGTAAGGCGTTTTTTTATTTTTTTTTAAAAACGACCATGTATAGTAAGGCGTTTTCTATTTGATAAAAAAAAACGACCATGTATAGTAAGGCATTTTTTTATTTTGTTAAAAAAAAACGACCATGTATTGTAAGGCGTTTTTTTATTTTGTAAAAAAAAAACGACCATGTATAGTAAGGCGTTTTTTTATTTTGTTAAAAAAAAAAACGACCATGTATAGTTAGGCATTTTTTTATTTTGTTAAAAAAAAAACGACCATGTATAGTAAGGCATTTTTTTTCCCCTAAAAAAACGACCATGTATAGTAAGGCGTTTTTTATTTTTTTTAAAAAACGACCATGTATAGTAAGGCGTTTTTCATTTGTTAAAAAAAAACGACCATGTATAGTAAGGCGTTTTTAATTTGATAAAAAAAAAACGACCATGTATAGTAAGGCGTTTTTTAATTTGTTAAAAAAAACGACCATGTATATATAGTAAGGCTTTTTTTTCCCCCCTAAAAAAACGACCATGTATAGTAAGGCGTTTTTTATTGGATTAAAAAAACGACCATGCATAGTAATGCGTTTTCTATTTGATTAAAAAAAACGACCATGTATAGTAAGCCGTTTTTTATTTGATTAAAAAAACCGACCATGTATAGTAAGGCGTTTTTTATTTGATTAAAAAAACGACCATACATAGTAAGGCGTTTTCTATTTGATTAAAAAAAATGACCATGTATAGTAAGGCATTTTTTTCCCCTAAAAAAACGATCATGTATAGTAAGGTGTTTTTTATTTGATAAAAAAAAACGACCATGTATAGTAAGGCGTTTTTTATTTTTATTTTTAAAAACGACCATGCATAGTAAGGCGTTTTTTATTTGATTAAAAAAAACGACCATGTATCGTAAGGCGTTTTTTATTTTTTTTTTAAAAACGACCATGTATAGTAAGGCGTTTTTTATTTGATTAAAAAAACGACCATACATAGTAAGGCGTTTTCTATTTGATTAAAAAAAATGACCATGTATAGTAAGGCATTTTTTTTTTATTTTTAAAAACCGACCATGTATAGTAAGGCGTTTTTTATTTGATTAAAAAAACGACCATACATAGTAAGGCGTTTTCTATTTGATTAAAAAAAATGACCATGTATAGTAAGGCATTTTTTTCCCCTAAAAAAACGATCATGTATAGTAAGGTGTTTTTTATTTTTTTTAAAAAACGACCATGTATAGTAAGGCGTTTTTTAATTTGTAAAAAAAAAAAAAAACGACCATGTATAGTAAGGCGTTTAATTTAAAAAAAAAAAAAAACGACCATGTATAGTAAGGCGTTTTTTATTTGATTTAAAAAAACGACCATGTATAGTATGGCGTTTTTTAATTTGTTAAAAAAAAAACGACCATGTATAGTAAGGCGTTTTTCATTTTGTTAAAAAAAAACGACCATGTATAGTAAGGCATTTCTTTTCCCCTAAAAAAATGACCATGTATAGTCAGGCGTGTTTTATTTTGTTAAAAAAAACGACCATGTATAGTAAGGCGTTTTTTATTTGATTAAAAAAAACGACCATGCATAGTAAGACGTGTTTTATTTTGTTAAAAAAAAAAAAGACCATGTATAGTAAGGCGTTTTTTAATTTGTTAAAAAAAAAAAAAAAACGACTATGTATGGTAAGGCGTTTTTTAATTTGTTAAAAAAAACTGACCATGTATAGTAAGGCGTTTTTTATTTGATTAAAAAAACGACCATGTATAGTAAGGCGTTTTTTATTTGATTAAAAAAAACGACCATGTATAGTAAGGCGTTTCTTTATTTGATTAAAAAAAAAAAAATGCCTTACTATACATCGTCATTTAAAAAAACAAAAACGCCTTACTATACATGGTCGTTTTTTTATTAACAAAAAAAAATAAAAAATGCCTTAGTACGGAGCCCTTCATATTCCTGTTTTCTGCCTCACTTAGGTTTCTTGCTCTAGCTAAACAAACTCAAATAAAACAAGTCAATCGGTTGAAGAACAATTAATAATTATTAGTTATTGTTTAATGAAGAAACAGATATGTCGTTTCAAAATGACGCAGTACGAATGTTCCGCCGGGGCACCCAATCCCATCTTGCTTGGGGCCCCTGGGGAATGTTGCCTTATGCCTACACCATTGTTGTGCAAGCTGATGTCTACCAAAGCTTTCCATTAGCGTGACCTGGCTTGAAACATTAAATCTCAACGGTTTTTAATCCTCAGCAAAGCACAACATGACCGTCGTGAACAATTTTTTTTGCGGCTGGGCCAATGAACTTTGACAACAATGAAGTTTTTTAAAAAATGATGACATATTATGAATATTTACGAGTTATTTTGTGTTCAGCTGCTCTCCAGGTTTCACTTGGCGAGTACAACGACTTTGCCGAGTTATTTTTTCAAACGTATATAAGGCAAACAGCCCCATTAGTTCTCATCAAGGGAGACAGCAAACATGCAAATCACAGGGTCACAGATCATTAAGCGCAGACGCCCCCCCCCCACCCTCGCCTGACGAGACTGTTCCACTTTCTTGAACTCCAGCATTCATGTGTGCAAACAAACGGCACAAAAAGCATCATGAATGCAATATCTTTTTATATATATATTTCTTCAGCACGATTGCAGTACAACACAAACAAGATGAAACAATGTCAGTTATTCACTTTTTTTTTTTTTTATGTGGTGCCTTCGTGTCAAGTCCAACAAGTGCACCATGTTTGAAAGCTTAAAAAAAAAAAAGAAAAATAACGAGAGCAATCAGACAATAAATACTGTACAAGAAACTAGATTCAGAAACCACAAAAAAAAAAAAATCATGCTTTTGTTGTCCATGTTAACACTTGATCGGGCCATCATTTGTTCATCAATAAATCTTTTGCATTTCTATATACAGTACATACCTTAAATAAAGTGCCTTCCATTCAAATCAGTTCCTGAAGAAAAAAAAAAAAAAAAAAAAAAAGGGGAGATTTGGAGCCAGCATCCATACAAGTAGATCAGATAGAAACTGAGTGTGGGAGCAGGAACAGGAACGTCAATTCTTGTCTGATCACATCCGAACGAAAAGCTTCATCTGTTCATCTGGATGACCTGATACCGCCTGCTTCGTATCCAGCCCGACTGTTGAGGTAAATGGACGATATCGTTTCCATGGCAGTTACTTTTGGAGTCCCCCTGAGAACATGGTAGAGACAAAAACATGATAAAAAGCACGGGCGCTTCGGTTCGTACACGTGCACCATAAAGACGAAGGAGGTTGGATGTACGCAGGCACCAAACACGGCTTTTCAACTCTTTGGCACCCACCTGGTGGTTTTCTCCTGACTCGTAAAAATAAATTGAGCACTTTGACAAAATGTCTCAATTTAAAAAAATCAAAGACTAAATGGGTTAAATTGACCCATCAGTTTTAACTCATTTGCTCCCAAAAACGTATAAACACGTTCTATTTTAAATATTGCCATGGTCCCAAAAACGTATTTATACGGTTTTTGTTTTTTTTGTTTTTTTGTTAATGCTAGCGCAAGGCTTTGATGTAGCTTTGGACCTGAAGAGGTCACTTCAAGCAATGGTAGTTATTACAAAAACCGGCCAGCAGGTGGCAGAAGAGTATTAGAGATCAGCCATGTTGCAACAAGCTTTTTTTCCCCAGTGTTTTCAACAGGTTTGTGAATAATGACAAAACTTAGCTATATTTTGATGCTAATTGCTGCAAGCCGGAAACAGATACAAATATACTTTTTTTTTTCCCTGATGAAAGAACAGACTCTAATCTTTCTTTTGGTGGGTTCCATGTTTTTACAGCAATAGAACACAATATTCTGTGGGCCTTGCAAAATATATTCTGTGTGGTTGCTTCAGTGAAAATAAGTAAATGAGTTAAAGGGGAAGTCCACCAAAAAAAAACAAAAAAAAAAAACACCTTCACTATAGTATGTTATATGTGACCTCACTAGCCTGATTAATATTACATTTGTGAGATATGAGTTATGAAGCAAAATTCAGTTTTTATCCATCTCAGGGGGCGGCCATTTTGCCACCTGCTGTCGACTGAAGATGACATCACAGTGGCTCAAGTCTCAGGTAAAAAAAACAAAAACAGGTGATTAGTCATCACCTGAGCAACTGTGATGTCATCTTCAGTCGACAGAGAGTGGCAAAATGGACACCCCCCTGAGATGATATTCCACAAATGTAATATTAATCAAAATGTCATGTTTAGACTAGTGAGGTCACATTATTGTCAAGAAATGTTTAACGTTGACTTTCACTTTAAGAGTGTAGCATATACGAAACTGAATACATGGCGCTCCAATTAGTTGGTTTTTTTTTTGCCATTTGTGCCATTCGCTTCCTTCAGTGGAGCCTGTGAGGAGATTGTGGACGGTGTTCTCTTGGTACTGCATGATAAAAATGGCTTCCGCATGCTTGGGACAAACAGTACATGACTTTTAAAAGGTAGGGAGTCAATTTGGCTGCAGTTCGTCAGTACTCCCTGGCTTCCTCCAATTCGTTCATGAAGACATCCTCATGTGGGTTCTCCGCACACTTCAGCCCGTTGTTCGGCGGCCGCACGGCGTGGAAGCGGCTCCAGTCCCCCTTGCACAGGATCCAGGGCAGCACGTCCACTTTGAAGTGCAGCTCCGGCGAGAACTCGGTGCTGATCAGGTTGGGCATTCCGGCGCCTTTCCCCCTCGTGATGAGCCGGCCGCGGTCGTCGTAGCAACAGTGCTGCGCCGCCAGCGTGGACGAGTCGCCGGAGAGCGCCGAGCGGATGCAGCCGCGGGCCGACGGCTTGTAGATGTCGAGGCGCTCGGCGGGGCCGCTGGCGTCGCGCCATCGGAACGTCCGGCCGCGGGGCTCGTCGTAGACGCTGACCACCGTGTAGGCCGCTTCGGAGGGGAAGGCGCAAGGGCAGCTGGGCAGCTCCAGGAACACCTGGCGGAGGTACCTCTGGAGGAAGTCACTCTTGCAGTTCAACCACTTTTCACAGCTGTCCACATCTGCAGCAAAAAAGGACGACATCGCATGAACACGTGCACCACTAAAGTTGAAAAAAGAATTTGGTTAAAGTGGAAGTCAATCTTAAACATATCTTGACAATAATATGTTATATGTGACATCACTAGTCTAAACATGCCATTCTGATTAATATTACATTGGTGGAATTTGAGTTATGAAGCAAAATCCAGCTGCTTTTATCCATCTCAGTGGGCGGCCATTTTGCCACTTGCTGTCGACCGAAGATGACATCACAGTTGCGCTCAGGGAACCACCAATCACAGCTCACCTGTTTTCTGAAGCTGCGCTGTGATTGGTTGTTACCTGAGACCTGAGCAACTGTGATGTCATCTTCAGGCGACAGCAAGTGACAAAATGGCCATCCCCTGAGATGGATATAAACGGCTGGATTTTGCCGCTTAACTCATATTCCACTAACACAATATCAACCGGAATACCATATTTAGACTTGTGAGGCTGCATAGAACAAATTATTGTCAAAAAAAAAGGGTTGACTCCCACTTTCACGTCAGAATATAAACGAGAACACATAAGATAAATAACTGAAATAACATTTTACATTTATGAAACTAACTATTACTACAGCGAAGAAGGCTTTTTTTTCAGCTTTGTCAATTTCATACATGAAATTTGGGTTTACTTTAAATTTTGGTATGACCATACGGCCATACAGAAGAACGAAGGTCGAACAGTTGTTTACAAATTGTCGCTTACTTTACACATTACTCAGTGATATATATTTTTTTTTTAATCTTGCACTCCACAAGTACGACATATATAAAAAAATAAAACTAATACTAAATATAACTAAGCAAAAAAACCACATAATAATAAATAAATAAAATACTACTAATAATATAAATAATAATAATAATAATAAAATTAAAAATACAAAAAATAACTAAAAAAAACAAACCCGCTTTAAATGAATCAAGCTAGCTGACGTTTGTGAGACAAAAGTACATTTTTGTTCGGTTGTGTATTTTGGTGTTCAAAAATATAATGTTTAATTATCTTTTGTTTTATGTTGTTCGATTTGTAGTGAACTTTAACTGGGAGAAACAAACATTTCGAAGGTAGCGAGCTTTTCTTCTAAGGAATACTTGTGATTGAGTTCTTCATAAGTTAAATTTCCCTATCAGGAATTCTCGAGTCCACTAACTGACCTGTTCCAAATGGCTCGGTGCCATTCTCCATGTCGAAAGGAAAAGGCTCGACCACAGTGTTGATTTCACCTGCGAAGAGAGCCGAGTTTGAACATACCGAAACGTCACCGTGCCGAGCGCCATTTTCTGCGGTCGTGTCGTCTCACCAGGACAAGGCTCCAGGTCACACTTTGAGGCTTCGGTCAGCGTGCAAGAGTAGCCGCACGACTTTGTCCTCTTCCTCTCGCCGGGTCCACACGTGACCGAACAAGGCGACCACGGAGTCCACTCGTCGGCCTCCTTCTCTGCTGGAGTCGCAAAACAGAAAAGTCAGACAAACAGTAGCCGGGCCGCTTTTGAGGTTTGAGCTACGATATAATTGACATGTTGACGGAGCGAAGATGAGAGCAGCTTGGCAGTGAAAAACAACAATCTTCAAAAGGATTTATGGGGATCATGAACCCGAACATTTTCGAATTTTGTGAACTTAACATGCACTTGAGCATTTTGAGCCAGAATGTGTTCAAAGTTTCCAGGCTGTGTCATTCCATAGAAGTGACCATTTTCTCTTGATCTAACCTTTCCCATACTGAGCCAAATTCTTTTTGAGAGGCCCGAAGTGAAATTAGAGAGAGACGCTGCGCTGCGGCTCTCCACGTCTGCACCACGTTTTCTTGTGGCGTTAATAACACTGAAAACAAGCCACTCTTGATTAAAGGCGAAGCGGGTGCAGAAATACCAGCTTGGGTGTAGCACGCATCAAATTTGACTTTGTGGGCGTCGCCACCTCGCCATGTGGCCGTACGGGAACGAGGTCTCAGGAGCGTCTTAATTACAGAAGAAGCGATGGCAGGCATCCTTGATTTATAAGCGCTAAGTCTTTAGAAGTGACCACTTAATGGGCATTGTTGCGTGTGTCGTCACAGCGAGGGAGATGTTTACAGGCAAAATTTGTTTTTTGGGTACCTGCTTCAGCGTGATGCCAACAATTTCAAAACTTTCTCTGCTATTTGTGAGTTGGGCCAAAGCCGAGTACATCAAATGGGCTCTTTCTTTTCAAGTTTCTTGACAATAACATGTTCTATGTGCTCCCACTTAGAATGCATTGTCATTTACAGCTGCTAACTGTCAAGCAAGCTAGTTAGCATTAGCAAAATTAATAACACAACCAGATTGACTAGCGATTGAATTTGCTGGTGAGAATTTATTGTATACAGTATTTGATTTTTTAGCATTTTAATTGTGAAAATCACCATCTCAGGCGGCGGCCATTTTGTCACTTGCTGTTGATGAAAAATGACATCACGGTTGCTCAGGGCCAATCATGGCTCACCTGTTTTCTGAAACTGAGCAAACGTGATGTCATTTTCAGTCGACAGCATGTGGCAAAATGGCCGCCCCCCCCCCCTAAGATGGATAACTCATTCACTGCCATTGACGGAAAAATACGTCAAATGATACATTTTTTGCTGGGCTGGCAGTGAATGTTAAAAACAAGCTGATATATGTACAGCACTTTGTATACAGCAATGCCTGTTCTTAAAGTGCTTTATAAATAAAGTTGAGTTGAGTTCTTAACTAGGGTGATCAGATTTTCACAATTAAAAACTGGAACACAAATACCCAATAAATTCTCACCATGAACTATTTAAAACAAATGTAATCGCTAGTCAATCTGGTTGTGTTGTTACTTTAGCTAATGCTAAACCTAGCTTGGAAGCTACCTGTGCCATTTAGCATTAGCTTGTGTTGGGTCTGACTGTCAACAAAGGCTATTGAGACTACACTTCCCATCGTTCTTAAACACAGAAGCAGGAAGTAGTTCTAGTTTTGGTATGACAGAACTTGCTTGCGATCTGAGAGCGTAAATGTGAATGTGAAAGTAAATGGCAAGGACAGTTAACAGTAAGAGTTCAAGTCCCTGCGTAAAAGTGGGTTAAAAATGCTGCTGACACAAGACACCATGCGGGACTGTCGCATCTGTTCATCCTATGCTTAAATCATATTCCACAAAATTAATCAGAGTACCGTGTTTAGACGAGTGGGACCACATTAACATATTGTTGACTTCCCCTTTAACGATATCCAAATTTTTCCTTGTACAGTATGCGTACAAGCTGACACAACATTTTCAGATCAGGCAAAACAGAGGAGGAAAGCTAGCTGGAGAAGTTATGTGGAACCCAGCAAGCCCGCCCCCCCTTGGAAATTCTTGAACTGGCTCAAAAGGCTGAGGGCCGTTGGGATGCTGGGGGAGCCCGTGGGGACCCGGGGAAGGATGAAAGGGCCATCGGAATGGCCCCTGTCAGTCTGCGTTCCCAATGTGCCCTCTAATTGTCCACAAGCAGAGGGCTGTTTTGTCTCCGAGAACAGTGGCCGCCTCACGCTGCCATTAGCGAGCGCATCGGAGCCATCTTCAAAAGGCGACCATCGCGACCAGTGTCGACTTCAAAGCGGCCAGAAGCCGCAATGTTTGGATGGTCGGCTGCTCGTCCTGCCTCGCACGCCGACATTGTTTGCTGCTCTGGGGACTGTTTGTCATGCAGCCTTGCGAAAACCACTTTGTTGTTCTACATCGTTTGGACATTCCCATTATCGCTCGCTCTTTGTCCCAAAGGCCAAATTCCAAAATGTTTCTTATTTGAGTTAAAGTCAGAGGTGGCAAATCCAAGTGCAGAAAGCGCCAAACTCTGGCACGGTTTCTTGGACTTGGATTTGACACCCCTGTGGAGAAAGCAAACACTTACCATAGTAGGTCTGTACTGGATCCCAGCCTTCGTTCCAGTAACTTCCCCAATCCCCGCCCACTCCGCTGAGTGAGGGCTCCTCGCTGCCGTAGAGAGAATAATCTTCCTCCTCTTCCTCCCCGGTTTCGTATACGCTCGAGCGGCTGTTGCTGTCCTCGCCGGAGTCGGTGTAACTCCAGAAGAGAGGCCAGAAAAGCTTCTTTCCTCCCAGCCATTCCACTGAGGAAGAGGGAGAGGAGGAAGAGGACGGTATCCAGTCGTTGTCCTTGGCCAGGTCCATCTCTGCCTCCATTTGAGGGTCATCCACCACCTCAATGGTGACCTGCATTGAGACAGTATGGATCAGTATGAAGACCTCGGTCATCATGAAAATGTCGTCAAACATTTGCTACAATGATAGTCAAGTCACCCAAAAGTGTGTTTACAATATGCTATCCATGTTATTTTGATTAACACATTCACTGCCAGCCCAGCAAAAATGCATTGCGTCATTTGACGTCTTTTTCCGTCAAAGGCAGTGAATGAGTTAATAATTGTGTTTGTGGAACAAGAATTAAGCAGCAACATCCACCTGTTTTTATCCATCTCAGGGGTCGGCCATTTTGCCGTCAACTGAAAATGACATCACAGCTGCTCAGGCCTCAGGAAACGACCAATCGCGGCTCAGCTTACGAATGTCACATGACCACATCTGTGATTGGTTGTTGGTCGGTTGTGTATAACATATTACTGTAAAGACTTGCTCTTTAAATTGTATTGTAGAATGTATACATGGTGTTATGGTGACTTTGACCTATCCCTGACCTCGAGATCTTTCAGTCGTTTTGCCTCCGCACGTCATCAAGAGCGCATCGGTGACTGTTTAGCTTCACCTCTTCCGATGTCGTCACAGGAAACGAAGCGCGTAATGACGCCGCCGATGACGACGGCGTCAGGCTTCCCCTCTCCTTGGATGCGCGCGAGCCAGCCAGACGTGAGCATTTAGGCACTACCAATAAATGTGAGCATTTGTTCCAAGCGACTACTTCTCATTACCTCCGTGAGTCATCTTGGATGCTACAGTGCGGATGTGAAGTCAGGGGAAGTCAATTTTTTTTGGTGCGTGCGAGTTTACAGGCAAGGATGATGAATGATTTGTGCAATTTTGTTAGCTATAGCAAGCTAACGCACGCACATACGCTCGTACGTAAAAAAAGAAAAGAAAAAAATAGCGCAATGACGATGAAATGTTGACCCATCAAGTTGAGAATGAACATAACTCACCTGTATGTTGGGGTTCTGAGAGTTCAAATCAGCATTAGCCAGGTCCGGGAAGTTCTTCAAATCCAGGATGAAGGGCTTGGTCTCCTCCTCGGGTTCGGGCTGAGGAAGTACTCCAACAGAGCGGTGCTGAGGGTGGCTCCACTTCCTCTGGTGGCTGTGGGGATCCGGCACACTTTGCACCTGGTTCTGCTTCTCCAAGACGTCGGGGTCATACTGGATCCCGCCGCTGAGAACCGGGTGGCCGTGACCCTGGGTGTGAAAAGCACTTTCAGTAGTGATTCGTTTAAAGTCCGGGTATAACCATTTATTCCATTTGACATAATGCTGTCGTTATCGAATATTTTTAGAATCGATTAATCGACTAATTGGATTAATTTTAACTTGGTGAATTATATAGTACTGATTTAATATTTTTCTAATATGATATATAATATAAAATGTAATAATTATTATTTATTATATTCTAATAAATAATAAATAATATATTTACAATATAATATCTAATATAATATGTAATAAGTGTTATTTATTATATTATAATAAATGATAATTATTATTAATTACGAATAATTATTATATTATATTATTAATATATTATTAATTATTAATATAATATATAATATAATTAATTATTATTATTAGTATTATTAATATAATAAAAATACCCCGCTACCCTTGTGAGGAATAAGCGGATGCATGGATAATAAAAATAATACAATAAAAATAATAAAAATATAATTAATTATATAATATAATTAATATTTTATTTACCCAATTTATGAACCAAAGTGATAAAAAAAAAAAAGAAAAAAAAAAAAGGAGGATTGGTGTTGTACTATGTTCCCAATTCGGTCATTGTTTTCCAAAGTTTGCAAATGTCTTATTTTACACAGAAGATAATCCGTCTTCTTTCATGAATGACTTATAAAAATAAGTGAACAATTACTGTTGATTAGGGCTGCGTACCAATTCTAATTTCCTCAATCGACGTGTTCTATTTTAAATTCATGTGACCAGTAAATTTCAAGAAAACAATAAGATACAAAAAAATGGGCTTTTAAAATTCCTTTTTTTTTTGTATTTATGGGAAAAGATATATAGAAAATAATCGATTCATGGTTTTATGAATCGATATCGGACTTGAAAAGGAAAATCAATCTGGATTACTTTTTTACTGTTGATATGCTGAAATCAGAGGATTTGGACAATTTTACATAAAAAAAAACAAACTCCAAACGATTACACAATTATTAAAATAGTTGTCAATAAATTTGATAATTGATTACTTGTCGATTAATCGATTAATTTTGACAGCTCTAATTAGACATGCTACAATATCTGTTCAACTTCTCTTAGTGGCCATGACAATGCGTTCAAAAATGTTGGCATCACTATTACAAGAATATGAGTCAGTATTCCGGATGATTTCTTTATCAGAAGAAATGTGAAAAATGTCTTTGCAGAGTGTTCAAAAGAGACCCCCGAGGCATCCGTCTCAGCTGCCAAGTGACTAACCGGCCTTGGTGTGTTGCACTCTCATTTTTTTCCCACAACAGTCATGGCATCCAGGCCTTGGACAAAGAGGGGTCTGTGCCAGAAAGATCCTCTTTTAGCTTTAATGAGGGGGCCTGGGAGGCGTGAGACCCCCGTGCTTGTGGACGTGAACATCCACCACTTATTTCAACCTTCCTGGAAGAATGATCGGACAAGAATAGAACCAATGTAAATAATAATCAGGACTGGAGGAAACCGATTGCCACTAACGATCCTTTCCCCCCCATTCATTTGGATCCGTGTCATTGTCAGCACGCTAAACTGACCTAAACATGTGAGGGGAGTGGAATTTGAAGATTGCACCAGTTTATGGCCTACATAGACCGGTGGTAGCTGAGGAGGGGGCTAACAGAGGAAATGTCTGCATTAATGACCAAACGGCGGATGATTTACAGTTATGGCATCCAGAACAGGGCGTACTTTCTACTCAGTGCCTGTGATTGTCCCATAAAGAAGTTATGTGCAGGGTCAAACACAAAAACGGCCGTTTAGTGAAGAAGCTTGTCAAGCGTGATCAATGACACATGAAGAGAAGCCGCGCTCGCCGCAAATATAGGCAGAAAGGTCGATGCTGATCATGCAAGGTAGAATTACAAACTCATCAAATGTTCATTTTTTCTCTTCACTTTGGTAAACTGACCTTCTATTCTAATTTACACGGCCTCAAGTAGTCACAGAATATTTTCTCTAACATAAATGCCTCATCTCAAAAACAAAGTGGTGGCTGTAACTACATTTGCCTACGCCTCGATCAAATCCACCAAAATCAATTTACACAGCCGCGTCGCCACAGACCTGGTTTTGGCGAGTCTAGTCTACTTTTATAAATTCACATTTTAGTTGAACATAATCATTAATATTCAAAATCTTGTACCCCCCACACCCAACCCCCCAAAATGACTGAAATAGGTCCCTGCTGTATGGCATAATTCATGGTGGAGGCAGGTTAGACCCGGTGTTGGTAATTTCGCAAATGAGCGCATTAGCGGATATGCGAGAGGGGTGTCTGGTGTGGGAAAGTTCACAGCCAACTTCATTTATGGCCAATCAGAGTCAGGAGTCAACAGCATGTGACAAAGCATATGGTAAAATGGCCGCTCCCTGAGATGGATATGAAAAACGGGTGGATGATGCTGCTTAACCGGGGTGACCAGTTTTTCACAATTAAAAACCGGGACACTACAATTTCGCTGACCATGAAATATACAATAAATTCACACCAAGAACTATTTCCATCCATCCATTTTCTTGACCGCTTATTCCTCACAAGGGTTGCGGGGGTTGCTGGAGCCTATCTCAGCTGGCTTTGGGCAGTAGGCGGGGTACACCCTGGACTGGTTGCCAGCCAATGGCAGGGCACCAAGAACTATTTATTATTTACAAATTTAATTGCTAATCAAAGTGGCTGTGTTATTACTTTAGCTAATGCTAATGGTAATGCTAGTTAGGCACTTAACAGCCTCAACATGACGGCTCAAGTCAGACATGAAAGCCAAAAGTCTTGTTTACAAAAATTCTTCTTTCAACGAATTAAACCACAAGAATTGTGAAGAAAATAAACTCATCAACAGATTACGAGAACAAACGTCAATAGATGCACAGTTCTGTTTAGCTAGCTAGCTAGCTATGTGTTCCACATCTTGCTCATCTCGTCCTGCTACACATCTGGTTCCTGTGTTCCTTTACATTGTATATCATCCTCTTCCTCCCCCTCGTCTTCTGTGATCCTGCTCCCCTCCTCCGCCTCCGCCGTTTCTGATCAAAGGCTCAAAGGCTGACGGCATGCGGCGTGCTGAACGGGAACGCCGTATGGATGCAGTCGGCGGACCTCCGCCTGGCCTCAAGACAGCGTTTACACTCACACTAATCTTGTCGAGACATTTTTTGGCAATTTTATATCGGTTCTAAAACGTACAACAGTTTTTATTTTCTACGTTTTCATACCCTTGTTGACATAAAAGTGTGGGGAAATGTTAAACTAATAGAAATATGCCTGCATCTTTCAGTCATTGATATAGTAATTTCATAACAATTCATAAAAATTAAAAAGATGCACTGTACTGTAAAAATGAGTGTGATATTGATTTGTGTTGAGGTCATTTTTCTGCCACTAGATGGCATAATTGGCATTTTTAAGACATCAGTGCATTTTTCTTTTCATATTAAGAGCTATCTAATAATATTTAACAGGTAGATAACTTGTGAAATCCTGCACATTTTTAAAGTTGTAAAATACAACTTGACCCCAGTCTCCACAAATATAGGCATTATTAATATTACATTTATCACTGCTAAATATTGAGGTCGACATGTCTGCTGCATTGCGACTGGAATTCCACCAGTACAGGCTTTCTAAGTAAGGGTATTAATCACAAGTTTAAAAAAAAATTGTGGCATTAAAGGAACTTGAAATTAACTCAAAATTAACGCATTAATTTTGACAATTCCTTAGTATGTTTTATTTTCTTTAATAAAAACATAAAGGTATTGTTTTCTTGTTTGTTTTTTTCATTTGCAAAAAAAAAAAAAAAAAAAAAAAAAAAAAAAAAAAAAAAAAAAAAGACTTGATTGAAAAAAAGACCATGTTGATTGTTTACTATGGTGTTAAAGTAATGATTTTGATTAGTTTAACATTGAATGCAAGAATCACATGTTCCTTTCTAATGATAGATTCTTTTGGCGTGTGCATTCACATCAAGCAGTTAATATAAATAAATTGTGGCAGCGTAACAAGGAGCCCAAGAGTTCTGCATCAATATGAAAAAAAAATCTGAATATTTGCACCCTTAAAGTTTAATAACAGCGCCAAATACATGCTATTTGTTTCTCAATGTGTTAGCATTAAGCTAGCTCACTTAAAGGCAAACTATGAGGTTGTTTTAAATTCAAAGTGTATAATTCTCTTTGTAAGAATTCTGCATTAATATGAAAAATGTCAGAAAAATCATATAGTTTAAATTATTTGTTCCTTAAAGTGTGAGAACAGCGCGGCAGGCCACGTACATGCTATTTGTTTCTCAATGTGTTAGCATTAAGCTAGCTCACTTAAAGGAAAACTATGAGGTTGTTTTAAATCCAAAATGTGTAATTCTCTTTGTAAGAATTCTACATCAATATGAAAAATGTCAGATAAATCCTGTAGTTTCGATTATTTGTTCCATAAAGAGCATTGATAACAGCGCGGCAGTGCCACAGACACGCTATTTGTTTCTCAGCGTGTGCTAGCATTAAGCTAGCTCACTTTAAGGCAAACTATGAGGCTGTTTTAAATCCAAAATGTGTAATTCTCTTTGTAAGAATTCTACATCAATATGAAAAATGTCAGAAAAATCATCTATTTTCAATGAATTGTTCCTTAAAGTGTGAGAACAGCGCGGCAGGCCACGTACATGCTATTGGTTTCTCAATGTGTGTTAGCATTAAGCTAGCTCACTTAAAGGCAAATTATGAGATTGTTTTAAATCCGTAACGTGTAATTTTCTTTGTTTTCCGCTAATATCAAAAGTTAAAAACGTATAAAGTTGATATCAACTCGGAGACGGGAAATGAAGATGGGATGAGGTGAGGGATCAAGTTGAGGGTTGTGGAGAAGTCGAGCAGCGAGGCAGCTCTGATTTATGTGCAAGCACATATCAAAGGCCTCTGTACTTTGCTCTTTCCAAACCATTACCGAAGAACAATAAACTGCCGCCCCCCCTTTGATCGCCATCTTTTGCGAGAGGGCAAAAAGTGAAAACAAACGGATGGCAGAATCGGGGTGAGGTCGCGGAGGTCAGGATGGGAAAACAGACAAGGGCAAAAAGATCTCAATATTCCACTCCTCTTGTGTTTTGTAGGTGGGGAACCCCAAAACAGGAAATTCCACATTAACACAAAAAAAGGCTAACGTAAACAATCAGATTCCAAGGGGTCGCCTTATTCTGGTTACATAAGCATATCGTTACTGGTTTAGCCCTCCTCCTTTTTCCTCTACTAATCTCTCCTTACGTACACAATCCCCGTTGCTCACAGTCAAGGTACAACTGCAGCCCTTTTTTTTTTGTTCTTCTTCTTCTTCCCCGGGAGCCAACGGAGCATCCATGGGAGGCCACACAAGAAGGAACGTCAACTGAACCCTGACACAAACACACTTTGATCTGAAGATCTCCACGCGCAACAAAAACACTTTCTAAAGGGCCACTAAAAATTCATGCGCGCACGCGTGCAAGAGAGAATGATGTATTTGTTATAGTCGAGCCACATGACTAACTTTACTATATTAGGTAAGAGAGGTGGAACCATTGAGGAAATAAGTGGACTGTGAAGGAATCTCCCAGTGGAGCTAATTTTATACGTTTTATCGTTTTGTTGTTAAGAATTTGCTCATTGTGGAACAAATACAGGATTGCTTAAAATAAAGTTAGATGGATGAATGGATGGACATTTGTCCAAACATTTTCCTTAGAGGGCCACATATAGAGAAATCAATGGATTCATCCAACTATTATTTATTAGTTATTTTAGCAGTTTTTTTTTGTTTGTTTTTTTTTAAAAACACGATTGGGATTTCTCTCACAGCCCTGTATCCTACTCGAATAGATCCGCACCTGCCATGAGCAGATGTCCACAGTCAGACTCAAAGCAAGAGTAATCAGTAATAAGATGACCGATTTTAACTTATACAGTCCCAAAAACGTGTAAAAACGTTTTTCAATACTTTGTCCTTCCCTCCCAAAAACGTGTTTACACGTTTGTTTGTTTTTGTGTTTTTTTTTAATGCAAGATCATACACAAGGCTCTGATGCAGCTTCTGACATGAAGAGGTGGCTGAAAGCAATGGCGGTTATTGCGGCCAGCAGGTGGCAGCAGAGTATAATAAGCAATCAGCCAGGGCCATGTTGCGACAAGCTCTTTTTGTCACTGTTTTTACCAAGGAATGTGAACATCTCAAGTCAGGACCAAACTTAGCTGTATTCTAATGCTAATTGCTGCAAAACGGAAACCGATACAAATACACTTTTTTTTTCCCCCTAATGGAAGCAGAGACTCTAATCTTTCTTGTGTGTTCCATGTTTTTATAGCAATAGAACATAATATTCTGTGGGGCTTTCAAAATCAGTCAAAATCATACATGACCGATTTTAACTTATACAGTCCCAAAAACGTGTAAAAAAGTTTTTCAATACTTTGTCCTTCCCTCCCAAAAACGTGTTTACACGTGGAAGCAGAGACTCTAATCTTTCTTGTGTGTTCCATGTTTTTATAGCAATAGAACATAATATTCTGTGGGGTTTGCAAAATCATTTTAACTCACTAAGGCGAGTTAAATTAACACTACAGGAGTAGACGAGTAACTCTTCTCAGACACATCTGTTTTCACTCTCAGACGGTGTTAATTTGACTCCTTAGAAGTTTGATCCCAAATTAGCGATGCGGACTACCGAGCCATACAGCCACCACATCTCACTGCTTTTGTAAATAACTTCAATGTGATCAAAAGTACATCTGTTTTTTTTGTTTTTTTCAACAAAACAGTGGAATGTCATCATTCCTTCTTTGTATTGAAGATCATCAACTTGGACCCTAGAACTATTTGAGAACACATCTGAAGAAGAGAGCATTTCAATCATGCCACTAGTCTGTGAGTGAAAACGACTTCATGTGCCCAAACTCCATTTGTTTGCATGTCAGTGCTTCTCAGTGATAAGCAATGAGGAGGACGGAAGTGGCGCTGATTCGTCTCTCTCGAATTGGAAAGGTGCAGAGTTAAAGTTAATATAACACTCATCTAACTGTGAAACAGCATTTAACTCAGAATCTGCTAAAATGTAACTTTAGAAGTTAAAATCAACTCCCACAAATTTACCTCTGGAATTTTAACACTCCTATTTTGCTGTGAGGAAAACATTTTTCTGAAATAGTGTAGCATAATATAGAGAAATGTTACTATTTTTGTTGTAGCTAAATAGTTTCTCTGCATATATGAAAAGTTCTGTAAGTCAAATTTACTAGTTGTCAGATGTTTCGCACACATTGAGGGCCACTAGAAAATGGACGGCGGGCCGCAATTGGCCCCCAGTCCGTAGTTTGGATACTTCTGCAGTATAAGACTGTATTTATTAATTATATAGATTTATAAATAGTTTATTTTTGTGACATGACATTTTTATCTTTCCAAATCAAAGTTGGTTAAAATGTTTGGTATTACATCTTCAAGCTGATAGATTTGTTTATTAGTCTCATAAAGAATTAAAAATGCACTAGTTTAATTCAACATGAATTGGGAATTTCTTAGCAGAAATATGTACATCAGAAAGTTTGTTTTGAAGCATACCTTGTGAGCAGCATTTCTGTGTCTGCTTGGGAATCCGGTGGCCAAGCTAAGCAGCAGCATGGACAGCATGACAAGCGGCATCTGAAATCTCCTCACCATCTCCTGGCGCATCTTCTTCGTGGACGGGATTCTTGTGAAAAATGTCTCAAAAAAATAAATAAATTTAAAAAAAAAAAAGTTTTTGGAGGCCTCTGTGAGGAAGCGTGACACTCGGCGAGTTGACAACTTTGAAGATAAATGGAGTTTCAGGCGAGCCAAAAGTGTGGCACTTGATGAAGATGCGCACGCGTGTTCTCCATATGTGTCACCGGCTGCGTGTGCAATGTGCGTGTGGCGGCTGCAGCTCAACGCCTCTCTGCCCCATAAAACCGCACAGCTTTGGCACGGCTTTTAAGTAGGAGCGCAAAAAAGGAGCCGCGGATAAATCTCCCCGTCCGCACCGGCGACCGCTTTATTCGACTACTTTAAAAACCGTGAGTCACTCCGTCGTGGGTGGGTGGCTGTTTTCTTCCGATGCACGGACATCTGGAGTTCGTGCTTTGCAGATCGTCTACGCAAACTGTCTGATGCGTGAATCCATTATATAGTTGAAGTTCGTCGGCTGGCGCGCGCGGCTCGAAGTGAATGTGCGCGCCACCCAGCCATCCGGTGTCGGTAAACGTGCCTTTTTTACGCACGCAGTTTACTGGGCCGGAGCTGTTGGAGGTGGGGGTGGGATGCTCATTACAAACAGCTGCGTGTGCATGCATGTCTGTTGGGTGGGAGTAACTAAATACAACGACATTTGCAAACAGATATTGTTTTTACTACCTGAACTGAAAGGATGACAGAAACTTGTATTGGTTGCGTTGGCCCCACTCCAACGCGGATTATGGGTTCACGGTTCCGTCATTTTGTGTATTTTTGTTTTACATTTTAACTAGATTTGGGCTTTAATTTTGGGTGTAATTCCACTTTCAGTCACTAGGTGGTGGTAAAGTATTGTGTATATCAGTGTAAATTTAAAGAAGAGAAAACGTTTCTTTTTTTTTTTTTTTTTTTTTTAAAAGAAGAGAAAACTGAAGCATCCTCATTTTTGCAATCTGTGGCCTGCAGCATGTACTAAAAATTAGGGGTGTTAAAAAAAAAAAAAAACGATTCGGCAATATATCGCGATACTACAGCATGCAATTCTCGAATCGATTCAATAGGCAGCCGAATCGATTTTTTAACATCCATTTTTGATGGAAAAATATTCAACAAAACGTCTAACTTTCACACCTTAAGCATGGAAGAATGTTATATTAATGGAACATTAAGCCTTAATATTTTACTTCAACGCTGTTCAAACATGAAAAATGTTACAACCTGTTTGTTAAATGCAGTGGCTTACAGTTATAAGACTGAAGTTTCAGATCAATAAATAATAAATTTTCATACAAATCTTACAGTGTACATGTATAAGTTTACTGAATGATATTTTCTAAATCTGAGTAAAAAATAAAAAACCGCAACAATCCACTTGTAAATCAATATCGGGATTAATCGGTATCGAATCGTGATACGGATCGAATCGTCAGGTACTAGGCAATTCACACCCCTACTAAAAATGACATTTTCTACTAATATATTAGTTGCATATGGCTACTGTATAACTTTTTTTAAGTATGCAAAATGAAATTAAACTAGCAACAATTAAACACTGGTGAAGAAAATTTTTTTTGCAAGGAAAAATGGTTTTGTTTCTCCTCCCAGGAACAGCTTTAAAAAAATGGCCAATTTATGACAGATTGTTCCTTTTTGGTTCCGTGGTTAATTGCATTGATTGGAGTGAGGCTAAATTCAAATTTTACGCAAGTGTGGAATTGCCAATGTGGAGTAAACAATTTTGACTGCAATGTCGTTCGAACGTACTGGTAAAGTCGAACGTAATGGCAAAACGTGGGCTAAATGTTTAAAGAAAACAAACATTTTCCCATACAGCTGGATGGGACGAAGCTCACCAACATTGAAAATTAAGTAAGTTAACATTGTTTATAGAAAATAATTGTTGCTTCTGCATTATTAAATCATGAGCGTAAATAACACGCACAAGTAATAGTCATATGGAGGGGATTTTTTTTTTTTTTTTTTTTTTTTAAGCATTAGCCTACGTTTTACCAATACGTTTCGAACGCTATGTCAAAATTATTTTCTCCACATTGGCAGTTCCACGCATCCGTAAAATCTTGGAAGCAAATCTTGTTCCTTTTAGTGATGTTATTTCAAAGATGTAGCAGTTTCAAGTCGAACAGTATTAGCCAAATGTTTGTTAGCCTACATCTCTTCAATAAAGTTGTTTAGAGCAGGTGTTTGTTAATTCCGCCCCGCCCCTTCCATTTCCAACTTCAACATTTTAAGAAAATCTGAGATGTGAATAAAAACATGACCCTCATCTATAATAATACAAAAAATGTTAGCATATCCACTCAGAACCAGTAAGGGACAAAAAGTGTGCAACAGCAATGTCTAAAAATCAATTCCATCTTACTCACCCTTTGACAAATGGAGAAGGCACAGGAAGATGTTTGCCGTTTGTCTGACTGATACTGTCACCTAGTGGTGTTTGAAGAGGTGTTGTGCAATTCATCCATCCTTTTCCTTTCAGGCTTGTCGTGTCATTCTGAACGGAGCACATACAGCACAGCTTATTCCAAAAGTTGATAAAAAGAAGCGATTTAATCTGTTTAGAACAGCATGATCAACAAACGTCATGGCTTTACAATCTGCTCCGTATGGTTTAAAATTCTAATCAAATGCAATTTCAGTGGGGTAAGTAACAGACGAGGAAAGTGTTATTAATCTCCATAATAGGTCAGTTCACATGTGTAGAACATATTGAAGAGGTGCAAGCAGTTGTGTTCGTGTATTTGACTGACGGAAATCTGGCTCTGAGGAAGACATACAAATGCATTTGAAAATTTCCCCCATAAGTATTGAACATCCTGCCAATGGATGGAAATGCCATTTTCTGACTAGCATACAACACAAGGAGTTTTCCAGTTGTTCTAGTAAACAAATGGTGCATTGATGTGACACAAAAACAGGTCTGAACCCGTGTGAGATCATCAGCATGATTGATATAACAGGAATGGTCACAAAACAATAAAATGGCCTGTGTAAATCGCACACAAGCAGAATATTTGGGGATGACCCCATGCGTACACGGACAACTTTTAACAGTGCGGCCAAGGCGGATCGAATTGGAATGCCATTCTAAAAACAAAAAAAAAAACAAAAAAAAAAAAAAACAATCACAGTTAAGAAAAACAAACATCCGACATTCCTGCATATTTCAGTGACTACATCATATGTGCATTTACAATGCCTGTCAGTAGTGCGAGCACTGAACTCAAATTGAAACAGTTATTTAAAATATGCACACCCATGGGGATACATGTGAAGCTGCCTTTCAGATAACAATTACATTTCTCACAAAAAAAAAAAAAAAAACAGATCGCTGAAAGACAAGACAAACGTTTTCAATAAATAAAAGCTGTATATCAGATAAGTGTGAGGGCCGTATCGTCATACATACAGCTCCAATGTACAATCAAGAGGATGAATGAGGGTTGGGGGGGGGGGGGGGGGGGATAATAAAAAAAAAAAAAAAAAAAAAAAAAAAAAAAAAAAAGACAAGAAAACAACTGACTCCTGTTTGTGAGTGTAGATGTAAACAAGGCTGCAAAATAGTTCTAGAAAAGAAGCAGTAAAAAATATTCTGTAGTCTTTCTTCCCGGGATCTTTGTTTTCTTTTGGAACATTTGCTTTACATTTAAAGAGAAATGTAGAAAATATATATATCTATATATATAGGTTTGCTTTGGTCAGGGAAAGAAGCTAATATTGTACACTCTGATGAAGTTCAAGTGATTTTTTTGCAAGTGACGATATACATATTACATACGGAGAACACACTTTACTGTATGTTACTCCTGTGATATCCGTTAGAGGTCCGGGATGCTACCAGAGGCAAGCGTGACTGACTGTGAAAAATATTTACATACATCACAATTGGCTATTGTGTTCATCATAGCAACTGCTACCATCTTTTTTTTTTTTTTTTAAGTGCACAAGTAATGTCTAATGGCATACTTTGCTCCAGGTGTTTAAATCCCGAAGAAATCCATCGCGGTTACTATCGCACAAATAAAAAAGCGTACACATTCAATGTGCTCAAGGGAATAAAATCTAATGTCTGGAAGCAGTCACATCGTAGCAAGTGAGAAAATGATGTACGTGATGTTGGTCTTCTCCTTTTAGACGAGCAAGTTGACAGAGTTAAAAATGGTTCGGGACTCTGAAGATACAGTTGATATGCAAAAATATATAATACACACTGCTGCTCTAATGCCAGACTTTTGTGATTATGTAAAAAAAGGGGTCATATTTGTGTATATTAATTATTTTATAGTGATTATTGATATAATCACAAAACCTGGCTGGCATTTGACCAGGGGTGTATATACTTTTTATATCCACTGTACATGCTCTGGTGAGTCCAATGAGGTTGGAAGTGTGGTGAGAAGAGGTAAAGGGGAAGTGGTGCATAAGTAAAACTGGAAGGCCAATAGAACATGATCAAAACTTGTGTGTGTATATATGGATGGATTTGGAAGCGGAAAACATTTTTTGCGGGGCTCAGTCCTGCAGCTGGCTTTCCTCAGATGTCCACCTGATGGGAGGAGGAGACTGTCCAAGTCTGGAGTACTTCAGCTGCAGCAGGTCGCCCACTTCATTCATGGCCTCCAATACCTGGCAAGACATCACAGGCAACGCCATCATTCACGCTGCAAAACAGGACACGCCAGAACTTCAACAGTCGTAAGCGATATAAAGCGAGGCGGACAGTAAAAAAACGCCACCAATAAACAGGCGTGAACTTTGGAAGTGATTCCACGCTGACATATGTCCGTGTTGTGAAGGCGAAGGTGAGGGGAGGGCGAGCAGCGCAGCCACAACAGAACACAAACCGCTGCACTTCTTTCCGCAGTAAATGAATCGACGTTGCAACACTCCAAAACACCTGCAAACAATTTACCCCCCAGCCCCCCTGACCTTTCCCCCCCGCCCGATTCCATGCCTTGAGAAACGGTAAGACCCGGGTTTTCCAAAGACGGAAAAAGCGGCTCCTCCAAGTGCTCTACAAAGGCTTTGGGATGCCCTTGAAATGGACTTTTACAAATCGTGTTGACATGTGCAATAGTAAGATGAATGAAGTGCTTTTGGCGAGACACGGCAGCTCATATAAAAGCCGCACTGTAATACGGACAGACAGCTTCCAAGTGCTATTAAAACAAAAAGGCAGTGCTTATTATCCAACAGGCTCGCTCCATCCACTGTGAAGCGAGCGCATTTCGGTGATTAAAAACAAAACACTTAACTGTGTTATTGTAACACTGACATCAGGCAACTAATCGGCTGATACAGGGTTTCTGCAGGTATCAACAAATTTCATTTCACGCTTTGTGTTGAATGAGTATTCAACCCCAAAAACGTATGAATATGTTTTATTACTTTGTCCTTCACTCCCAAAAACGTGTTTACACGTATTTTGTTTTGTTTTGTTTTTTTATGCAAGAGCATAAAGAAGGCTTTAATGCAGCTTCGGACCTGAAGAGGTCACTTAAAACTAGCGTTGTTCCGATACCGATACTGGCATCGGCAGAGGTGCCGATACTGCATTAAAACAGTGGTATTGGTATCGGTGAGTACTCACAAGTAACATGCCGATACCATTAATTCCAACGCTAATATAGGATTTTGGATGCAGCATCTTGTGTCTTGCTTGTGCATGACATTCACTGCATGCCGATCTAAGATATCCTATTGGCCCTTGAATGCTCTGAACCAATAGCAGGACAGCTTTTTCATGTTGAGGAAAAAAAAAAAAAAAACCTTAAGTATCGGTATCGGCCGATACTGCAAAGCTGGGTATCGGTATTGGTATCGGGGGCCAAAAAAACGGTATCGGAACAACACTACTTAAAACAATGGTAGTTATTAGAAAAAAATGGCCAGCAGGTGGCAGCAGAGTATAAGAGACTAGCCTGGGCCATGTTGCAACAAGCTCTTTTCCCCACTGTTTTCAACAGGTTTGTGAATAAAGTTGAAACTTAGCTATATTCTAATGCTCATTGCTGAAAAACGTAAACAGATACAAATATCCTTTTTTTCTGATGAAAGAAGAGACTAATCTTTCTTTTGATAGTTTCCATGTTTTTATAGCAATAGAACACCATATTCTGCGGTCTTTGCAAAATCAGTCAAAATCCAGTAAAACAGCTGGGAGCGATTGGGGTTGGTTCAGTCAAAACGGCTGTTAATCATTGGAATTCAGGGTTCCTTCAGGTTTCTTCAAGGTACATTTAAGACCATTTATCAAAAAAAATAAAAACAATCCAAAAAAAATCACAGCCTTATTGGCAAAGAAAAACAATTTGTTTACGTGCGTTAAATTAGTTCTCGAATGAGTAAATGTGGAATGTGTGCAGGATGTAAGAATATTGTGGCATATACATTTTAAGGTATGATTTTCTGTTGTAAATTCAATGGTTTTAAAACCCAGCGGGAACCCTGTCTATAGTTAACTTGCGATTAATCGCACATTATTCACATATTATAGCTGTACAATAAAATATCTTTTCAAGTTTTCCATACATGTTAACATAAATGTGGACAATTATAGTTAACAAATCCAAATATGGTTGGACCTTTTAGTTAATAGATACAGTAATTTTATAATAGGTACTTCATAGTTACTCTGTTAAAAGTACTCTAAACAGTTCAAAGGAGTGTGAAACATTGAGTCTGTTTTGTGTTGTGATAATATCCTGCCACTAGATGGCATTAGTGTTCATGTTAGATGTTGGTGACAGGAACAGTACATTTTTCTTATCCAATTCAGAGCAATTGGTATTTGGAACATGAAGCAACTCATGGCAATTTTGTTCCATGGGTGAGTGACACAGTTTGTGTCACACAGCTTTGAAGACTTACTGTGTCGAGCATTTCCCTGGTGTGCGCGGCCGATATGCAGAAACGCGCCCGAGATTCGATGATGGGAGTCGCCGGGAAGCCGACGACCACCGTGCCGATGTTCCGTTGTAACATCTCTCGGCCAAATGCCCTGAAATGCAAAAAAAGAAGATGACTCAACATGTCTATATAAGTTTGTATTCAAGGGATGAGAAATAATAGTGGAATGTGGAAATATTGGAATAACGAACCCAATTTTGGCAGGCATGTAGAGCATCACGGGTACGACAGGCGAGTCGCTGTTGCCATAGATGATGACGCCCATCTCGCGAAGTTTCCTGCGGAAGTAGGTTATGTTCTCGGACAGCTGGCGGAGGCGGTCCGCACCTGGAGAGGACACGCAGACATATAAGAAATTTAATTTTTTATTATAGTTACATTTTTATTTCATTTTGAGTTTTGTTTTTTGAAATCCAGTTTGTTTCAGTGTTAGTTTTTATTATTTTTAATGTTTTCAAAAATGCCTGATTTATTTTACTTTTTTGTGTATTTCTTGTGTACAAGATTAAAATAAAGCATCACTGCAAGTATTGAGTAGTAAAACTCAAAAAATAAAACTAGCCACAAATCAAATATATTTATAACAGTCCACACTGACGTACAACAATGGTCTAAGCGCAGAAACGTCTACCTTGCTAAACACGACATTTGTATATGACAGTTCAAATTCATCAAGCCTTCAAATTGTAGAACAAGTCCATTATATATAATAATAATAATATCTGCAGATTTTGCCTTTGAAGACAGCCAAAAATCATTAAGATAGAGGTCAGTGGAGGTGAAGTCAAACAGGCATCAATCCTCTCTCTGATGCACCATTCGGATTCACCCAATGTCCTCAGGCCACGCCCCCTGAGATAGCATCTTAGCCAAACAAATGCTTACAATGCTTACAGCAGCAACATCCATCTGTCTGACTGAGCAGGAAAAACATGCATAACAATAACTTCAAGCATGACTAGCTGTTTGGGTGAAAGGAAACTTTGGAGCTATCAAACAGCTCCAACGTTGCATTCGTGTCTGGACCTTCAAAGACTTGAAAACAGGTGACAGGGCTGCAACATATCAGGCTGTCATTGTAATTCTTCCACAAGGAAAACTTGAGCCAGCTCAGCTAAGTCTGGCAATCTTCAGAACAGATGACGGGTTCAGGTGTTTATTACCTCTGCCAAGCATAAGGGTTGGATTATGTAAACACTACACAGCCACTTTCCATGACACATTTCATTTTATGATTAGAATACTACTATTGATGCGGATCCAAATGAAATCAATACATTTTCAGTTTTCACTTTTACAGTCTACTTGCATGTGGGGTCTAATCAGCCCAGTGACCAACCAGATCCATCGACATGACTTGCGTAGCATGCAAGTCATGGTTGTTTTAATCAGTGCTATGGTAGATTATATTGTAAAGAGCAATCAGGAAGTTGACATCTTAAAAGGGATACTTTACTTATTTAGCCCATTATAGCAATAAAAAGGTAATATTTTGTCTGTAATTAATTTGATACTTTCATTATTTTTCTCATACAATTAGTACCTTTAAAAACACATTTTGCAACTTGCTGTCGACTGAAAATGACATCACAAGGGCTCAGGTAATCAATTACAGCTCACCTGTTTTCTAGGTTTGGTCACGTGACATTCACAAGCTGAGCTGTGATTGGTTACCTGAGCCCTTGTGATGTCATTTGCAGTCGACAGCAAGTTGCAAAATATGTTTTTAAAGGTACTAATTGTACGTGACAAATAATGAAAATATAAAATTTATTATAGGCAAAATATTCATGTTTGACTGCCAAAAATGGCTAAATAAGTAAAATATCCCTTTAAGTGAGACGTAGAGGCAATGGAGTAAACATCTGAAAACCATAAAGGAAGACCTATTTTACTATAGTACCGCCTCATATCAACATATTGACGAAAAAGCAGGAAGCTATCCACTTTCTTCATTGCAGACGCTTGAACTGACTTCAATTAAATTAAATATAATGCGTCTGGAATAATTCATGGTAAAACGAAACAAATCTTTTATCCACCTACTACAAAAAAGTATGAAAAGATGAACATGACCTCATTTGACATGTACATCAAAATAAAGGCCACCATAGTGGTGATGATGGTTAAAAGCCAGACACATGCTGACATCTAGTGGTCAAATACAACATCACAGTTGCATGGAAAGTACCAAAAAGAAAAGGTTGCATCATTGACAAAACAATGGAAGACATACATGTGCGGCTGGGAAGATTTTGTTGCTGTTAAATAGATTCAAACACTGTCAACATTACATAGCTGTTGTATGCACAGGTACCAATTGGAGTGGAAAGGACTTCAAATTTGTTGAAATCCCACAATCAGTTTGGTACGCAAATCCAGATATTACATTTGTGTTATTTGTGCTTTAACTCATCCCCCAACTTTGTCGCAAACAATCAAGCACAGAATAGCTGGAGGCAATTAAGAACCTACCCAGTGTGGTCCCATCCTCTCCCATGATGATTTTCATGGAGGTGATGATTTGCTGGGCTACAGGTGGAGGCATGGAAGTGGCGTACAGGGCGCTGTGAGAGTTTTGTCGCAGGTAATCAATCAGCTCCTAACAGAGGATTTACAAACATTTAATTCCACACTCTTGTGGCATCAACACAGCTTTTCATCAACATCATTTCAGTGATCTTATAAGTATATTATTCGCTGGCGCCTGCTGACCTTTTTGCCTCCGATGTAACCGCCGGCGGCGCCAAAGCTTTTGGTGAACGTTCCCATCATGACGTCCACATCCGTGGGATCGAGGCCGAAGTAGTCCACCACTCCTTTGCCATTCGGTCCCAAGGCGCCGATGCTGTGGGCCTCGTCCAGATACACGTATGCCTTGTAGCGCTTCTTCAGGGCGATGACCTCTGGCAGACGCACAATGGAACCCTCCATGCTTTGGGAACAGAAGGTGAAGTACAGGGTTTGTTTGTTTTTTTGATAAATGGTGCAGACCACAGTTTTGACTTTGGTCACCTTTTCTGATTGTATGCATAAGCACCGTCTATTTTAAGAATCTGAGTGTGGCTCGGTGGATGTCAGACTCCATTAACATTGCATTAGTAAAAGGACATTGATTAAATTGTACTGGTTGTTTAGAAAGGGTATTGATTTCTCATGACTGATTAGCTTTACGGTAAATGTACTTCAAGGACAGCGGGAACAATTCCAAACTGCAAGTGTGTGTGGGTTTTGGGATGTCTGAGTTGCCAAATATTCTGATTTTTACCTGTAGATGCCCTCCACCAAAATGAGAATTTTCCTCCAGGGCCGATGGGTCCTCGGCTGTCCATGCACGATGGCATCTCGCAGGAGCTTCTCGAGGCTTTGCATGTCTGTAGCAAAGACGTTTGGTTAATGTGACACGCTCAAGCAGATGATGTGATCATTTGCTACCATTGATGTAAAAGGTTACTATAGGTCACCTACTGTTGTGTTTGAAAACCCGAATTGTTGAGCCGGAAAGACGGGCACCCAGCACTAGTGATGCATGATTCAGCTCGTCGCTTAAGATCAGACATCCCTAGAACGAGACAAGGGGGCTATTTTTAGAACAGACCACTGGGCTACTCATGTTGTCCTTGGGGCTAAGTTGTACCCGTGGGCATCTTTTTTTTTTGTTTTTTGAGAATTCAATTCAAATTTTATTTCATTCTTAAAAACAAAACAAAACAAAAAAAACAAAAACAAACAAAGGGGACAGAAAGAAGAAAAACAAGCAATCAATACTAGAGCTGCGAGCAGCTATAAAGGGCCCTCGCAGCCCGGGCCACGTTGGGGTCCTTGCACGTTGGGGTACTTGCACGTTGGGGTACTGGCATATTGGAAGCAAAATTTCTTTGAAAATGGCATAATAAACGTTTACATGTAGAATATTTTTTTGCCAGTGTGTGTGTCAAGCTCAACGGGTTTTGGTGATTGTTAAGACCTGCAAAAATCAGCGTCCTTTTTTATTTTTAGGCAATGAGTTGCCCTGATTGGTATTTTTTTGTAAAAGTGTATATACACATCATCGCTCGTTGTACTCATTGCACAATGTTACTTTTATTGTCCAAAGGGGCAATCAAAAATGAATAAAACAAAATGGAAACGTACATACGTTTGGATCGGTGTGAAGCCAGTGAACAATTTGAGTGGTGGAAACTAAAAGAATATTCATAAATGACTTAGTTATCACACTTAGAATGAGTGTACATTTTTTGTACAAAATACCGTATGTGGGGTATTTTTATTTTTTTTTATATAAGCCTCAAGGGCTAGGTGGCGCTGTATTTATAACTGAATGTTGTCATAGAGATACCTTCAGGCCTTGATTATAAGCATACATGTCAAGTGTGGGATTTTTTTTGGGAGCATGTACCGTGGAGTTATTATGCATATCCTTCATTCACGATATTGCTTTTAATGTCCACAGAGGCTATCAAAAATAAATAAAAATATATATATGTTTGGATAAGTCTGATGCCAGTGAACATTTTGAGTGGTGGAAACTAAAAAAATATTCATAAATGACTTAGTTATCACACTTAGAATGATTGTACATTTTTTGTACAAAATACCTTATGTGGGGTATTTTTTTTTCATGCCTCAAGGGCTAGGTGGCGCTGCATATATAACTGAATGTTGTCATAGAGATAACTTCAGGCCTTGACGATAAACATACATGTCAAGTTTGGGATTTTTTGGAACATGTACCGTGGAGTTATCAAGCATATCCTTTTTCATTGTGAAACACAAATTTTGATGCCCCGCCCTCATCATATAGTATTTCGAAAAGTCAAAATTTTTCCCCCTGTCGTTGGCTCAGGTCTTGACATGGTCCAGGCCAAGTCTTAACTCAGTCGGATGAAACGTGTAGGAGAAGTGGGCAAAAGTCTGCCCCCTGTGAATGTGCAAAAATCGTCAAAAATGGGACATTCAAAAATTCGTAGCTCACTTCCTGTTCATTTTAGCATATGGGTACAAGAGACTTTTTTGTAGGTCTTGGGCTCCCTCATACACTTAAAAATATTCGGCGTTCTTGCTTAAACGTACAACCGGGGCTGCTTTGTTAAAAATTTCAAGGGGGCGCTATTGAGTCATTTTTGTAAAAATAGCACAATCAACAATAAAATATTGCTCATTTTACCAGGCCAGATGTGTGTGCCAAGTTTCAGGAGTTTCTGTGCATGTTTAGACCCTCAAAACTGGCGTTGTTTTCTTGGCGAACAGCGCTTAGCCACGCCTACAGCAATTCGCGAAAACTCACAAACTTCGTGTTGTGACATCATGAAGGCCGAAACCCTCCTCTGAGCAAATATGAGGTAGGTCCAGTTAACGTGTTTGGAGAAAAACGTAGAAGAAAATTCGTAAGAAAAAAAATTGCCACTAGGTGGCGCTATCAGTTAGATGAAATGTAAGTTAGTAGATGTCTTTAGAGCTGGACTCTCATCAAATGTGTGAAATTTTGAGAAGATAGGATCATCTCGGTCAAGTTAATGCAGCTTTTATTTTCACGAAAAATCTTCAGATTTTGCGTCACCGTAGCGGCCACGCCCTTTGACGAAAAGTTACAATATTCGGTGTGGGGCATGATCAACATCTTAAGGCTTTTCTGACCAATTTTCAAATGGATCCCTTCAACAAGCTCAGCACAGTAGCTAAAAATGTAAAGTATGACATTTATTGTAACCACTAGGTGGCGCTATATGTATAACTGAATTTTGTCATATAGATGTTTTTAGGCTGTGACTATTACGTTGCCTGAGAAGTTTGAGATTTTTTGGAGCTTGAACATGGGAGTTATTAAGCATTTGCTCTTTCTGGACAAATGAAATTTTAAAGGCAATATTTGATGCTCCGCCCCCGTCGTATAGTATTTCGAAAAGGCAAGATGTTTTGCCCAGCTGTTCTCTTAGGTCTTGAGATGATAAATGCCAAGTTTGAAGTCAATTGGATGAAAAATGTTTGCAAAGGGCGAAAAAGCATGACCACAGTGAATGTGCCAAAATAGGCCAAAATTGGACATTAAAAAATTCATAGCTCACTTCCTGTACATTTTAGCTACATGGTCCCAATAGACTTTTTTGTGCGTCTCGGGGTGCTACACGTGCCTGCCAATTTTCGTTGCTCTAGCTCAAACGTGTCGGGCTTGGTTTTTATTTTTCTACGCTAGGGGGCGCTATAGAGTCGCGTTGTTATAACGACTTCATAATATCAAATTTTTCGCCGGACCTGAGGAGTGTGCAAAGTTTGGTGAGTTTTCGTGAATATTTAGGTACCCAAAATCGCGATTGTTTGCGGAGAATAAAGAAGAAGAAGAAGAATAATAATAATAATAATAATAATAATAATAATAATAATAATAATAATAATAATAATAATAATTTTTACAAAAACAATAGGGACCTCGCAGCGGTCGCTGCTCGGGCCCTAATAACAAACAAAATAATTCAACAGCATGACCTTGTGCTATATTTTTTTCCCCAGTCATTGTGCTATTATATATTTTTTTTTAAATACAAATGGTCTGAGATGATTAAGTTTTATAATCCAGATTGTTCCACAAACTGACACCTTGAGTTGAAATACATTGTTGTTTATGTTTTGTTCTATATTTAGGTTTGGAAAAAATATCAATTCCTCTTAATTTGTACTCACTTTCCCCTTTTTCTCAATTTGATTTTCATGTTAATTGGTAAGATTTCATGATGGTCTTTACACATTATTTTAATGGACATTAATCAGAGCAACAAAATAAATGCATCGGTATTTGCAGTGTCTCATCTTGCACCCTTCCTCCCCTTTAGGAGAAATAAAAAATGTTAATTGGAGGCAATTAATTTCAAAGAAGCTAAAGATGACAGCTAGTACTGGCGGTTATTGAAACCTTGACTTTTTAAAAACATGCTAAATCGTCAAACCAAGTAATCGGCCCATGCTTATTTATAAATAGATACTGCATGTGCAATACATGAGAAAGGAAGCACATTTCTAATTTGTATCTGAATTTGCATTTTGTTTGCATGAGATACAAGCATACATAGTGGCATCAACAACCTGTAATTCAAAACAGTTGGCAATGCAACAAACATTGCATAGCACATTGCAGCCAAATAAGGTTTTAATTAACAGCCTCAACAAGTTTGAACTGAAAGACACACCCTTGAGCACAACAGAGAAGCTTCGGATAAAAGGTGGGAAAATAAGATGCATGCGTCTTTATTACGTTTGTATTATTATTTGAACTGTCAAATGATTACATTTTTTTTAATCGAATAATTTTGATTAATCGCTTCCTTAAAACGGCTTTTTCTCAAAATTTTTGCCCGCCGAATTTAAAGAACACCTGTTATGTGTTAATTCTAAAGACATCTTCACCCTTTTTTGATCCATTGCTCACGCTCACGCTTCTCTTTTTCTAACCACTTAATACCCTGCATAAATAAAATGGAAAAAAATGACCCCGATAGTTTGACATGAACACATATTCTGAAAAGGCATATGCAAACATTTATTAAATGCTTTACTTTAATACATGTAGTTATTTTTATTTTATTTATTTTTTATTATTATGTAGTTATTTGCTACCTTAACGTAACCATCCGCTGTCAGCTAAAGGATCATCTGCAGTCAAAATGAAGTATGATTCATCTGTGTTAATACATGATTAATGCGATTATTTTTGTGATTAATTAGTTCACCCTAACTTTGACAACACTATTATGTCGAGCCATTACACACAGTATTGGACAACAATATTTGCAAAGACAAACGTTAGACTACAAAATGTCACCGTGGAGATTTTGGTATTAAGCAATGACTTGCCAAACAACATTTTATTCTCCCAATACATGAACTGGAACATCTCTGAAATATTCAAACCCTCATTTGCTCATTAATACGACACTAAGTCACACAACAATAAATAAACCAGACGAGTAAACGTTGCACAATGTTGTTATGAAAAAGGGAGGGAATAAATTAGAAATATGCAGCAACATGATTAGACTCGGTCAAGAACGCGTGAGGCTTCTTGCCAACAGTTGTGGCTCTTTCACCACCTACTGGTCACACCTCTGCATGCTGCATTTTCTACTTCCTGTTCAAACGCTGGCTGTCAAAGTAAGTCAAAAGCGATATGATTGGCTTGGGTTTAGATCAACAGGGGCAGCCATTTAGCAAACAAAAGCAGCTGAACTCAATATTTTTGAAATATCAGGAAACGAGAGAGCCGTGGAACAGTCTGACCTGTTCAGTGTTGGCGCGGCATTTGTTTTCACTTCAAAACAGTAACAGGAAGCCATGTTAGTTCCGTAAAAGCAAATTTGTCATCTTAAGATTACATTACGGGGACAATGTGGTTAGTCAGGATGATGGAGAACAAAATAAGAAAAAGGAAGAGAGTGAAATTCCTTACCTTCCCGGTAAGAGCAGGAATGTTCATGGAATTTGTGGCGAAGCCCATGCCGAAAGCCATGGCTGACTCCACGCCAAGGAACCTGGCAGCCAACTGCTCCAACTCCTCATGGATGTCAAGGTTCCCTACAACAGGCAAAATGTGCTTTGTTTAGCTTCGAAAAATGTGATACTTTGCTCATTAAACTCTCACCTAATTCACAGCGAGTGCTGCCCACTCCCACGCCATACTTTTGCGTGACCTCAACGGCGGCGTCAGCACAAGCGCCGGTGTTCTCGGCGAAGCCCAGGTAATTGTACGAGCCCATGTTGATGACGTCCTTCACCACTTTGCCCGTGTGCCTGAAGGAGAGCGAGACAATGAAATTCAGGGACAGAGGACAACGACCCAGGGTCAGGGTAAAATAATTAACCTGAACATGTCGGCTGCGGTAGCTGTGCAAACATTTCCTGTTCAAGTGTTGTCTTAAAAATGGCCCAGTCAGACAGCAGCGGGGTATTACGCAATAGTTTATCTCGCGGAAGCTCGGCTTCAGCACAAGGCATATTTTAAACATTCCAATCTTGGTAAATACAGGAGAAAGAGAAAGTAAACGCACCCTTTTGAAACATCAGATTGTTCTGGTACAGGATCGTTTCAAAACATTCACACACATTCATATCAACTAAAGTAGGATTTTACCAGAACAACCTGAAAATTTTATGGAGCACTTTGGTGCAAAAAAAAAAAAAAGGGTCAAGTAGTGCCATCCTTATACAACATACTCCTACCTAAAAGACCGAGTCTTGACACTACACACAATTGTTGCCCTGCGTTTTTTGCATGTACTTGTTTTTCTTTAAATCACAAAAACTTTGAGGTCAATAAAATATCGACTTAACCAAACTCAGGTGTGTTCACTTGCTATATCCAAAAGTAAAGAACAGGCGGTGTTCACTATGCAACAGTAATGTGATGTGTCTTTTCGGATCAGCTCACGGATTTGAGTCATTGATCGGATCGTTTTTTTGGATCAGAAGAAAAAAAAAAAAAAAAAAGATAAATAGTGCTTTGTCTTCATTTATTTTGCATAATGCTATTCCCCCCATTAAATTAAAAACAAAATCAATTCAAAATGTCTAATATAGCCATTTAGGATTTAGCGTCGTCATTTATTTTGTAATACGTTTTTCCCCATTAAATAAAAAAAAAAAAAAATTATATATATATATATATATATATATATATATATATATATATATATATCAAAATGTCTAATAAAGCCATGTTCGATTTAGGAACACAACTTTAAGTGCAATATGAGGCAGAATCATTTTATATTTTATTTATATTATATTACATTTTACATATGGCCCATGTGTAAAATAACCTGTTAATGGCTTAAAGTCACACTGAGTTGAATGTTTTTTTTTTTTTAAATGAGCAAAAGTGTCTTATAAAATAAATGAAGACAAAGTTCTATTTATCGTTTTTCTTTTAATAATGAAATGACCTCAAATTAAGGCACATTCCCTTCCTTTAAACATGGAGAGTGAATTGCAAAGTAGTCTTGGTCCAGAATATTGAAAAACGAATTCAAGTAAGCCAGGTACCAGCTGTCAAACTCATTTACAGCTCCCAGTCAGGCACTGGTTGGTAATGCTAACCGCTAGCTGCTAGCCACTTGCGTCGGAGACTTTTTCCGTATTATACAATGGTGACGTAATTAATTAGCGGTTTCTTAGCGTCCTAAATTAGCGATTGAATGAGTTCAGGATAGAGTTGTACGATGAAGAAATGTGAACGTATTATATGGTTTGAAGTTAGCCTTAGCGTAGGCGACGTGTTACATTGAGAATGTTTCAGCTTCCTTGACATGTCTGAATGGTGTTGACTGGGAATGCGAACTTTGTTTTGTTTTTGTTTTTCCCCACCAATCAATCCACGGATCGCGCGCGACCCGAACCGACCGAGGATCAATGATGATCCGTTGTGCCACTAGTAATGTGACATCACAGATCAATACGTTGAGTGATGCTTTATCATTTTATGACAGAACTGAACTGAACTTACTGGAAGGTCCAGTTGTAATCGGGGGAAACTCGCTCCACCAGGTCCATCTTCGCCCCAGGAACACCACAGATGGGTCGGTTCCAGTTGTCTCGGATCCTCATGTACAAGTTCCGGGTGTAAAAGTTCTCAAAGTCTTGATAGAGCGGGACAAAATCCTACCAAGGAAAAGAACGCCAATGAAGTATGCAACAGACACAAAACAGCCCATAGATTGTAGTCAAACCAAAATTGTCAAAATTGTCATTGTTTATGCACCTTTTGCTCTTCTCGTTCTCTGGCCATGGTGCATTTCCCGATGTTCCAGTGGCGGAGAAAGTCCCGGAGGTAGCCAAAGATGGTGAGGATGCCGTAGCCCACGTAGGTAAGCACAGCCACCAGAAGAGGAGTCTGCTCAAACGATTCCACAAAGGGCCTCTTGTACAGGCTCGAGTTGTGTGTGCCATGTTGGTTCTGGGGGGGGACAAAACAAGCATTATCGTTATTACAATACGCAGACTTCCGTTTCTTAAGGCCCAATTTTGAATTGCGATGGAGGAGGGTGGTTGTCACGCAATTGTGGTTCCCCCTAGACTTGTTCAAGGGAGACAGTCGGGAGTGTGAAAAAGAAAGACGGTTTGGAACCATAAACGTAACAGAGCTGTTTTAGCAGTTTGCTGTTCCGCAGCTTGGAGCCTGAAAAGTTTGAAAACTTTTTTTTGTCAAAGAACACCGTTATCATATCTTTATTTAAGAAGTCACACGGTTGTGTTTATGCTTACAACACTTCAGCGTACAATTACTACACCACAATAGATCCAGCGGAGTCGCATTACTGCGAGAGGTTCAATTCTAAGAAAACAAACCTAAAGTAGCGACGTACCCAAAGTTGAACTTCGGTTTGATTGACAGATTTTATTTGATTAGTTTCAGTCAATTAGTCATATCATAAAGTACAACAAAGCAGCGAAAGACCGACCAATTTTTTTTCAAGACAGATACCGATACAGATTATTAGTTGTCAAGGAGGCCGATAGCCGATATTTATTTGCAGTAAAAATAGAAAAAAAAAATCTTTTAAAATTATGTTGACAGATTTGTTTAAAAAATATATAACAATTGCAGAGCTTCCAGGGTCATTAGCATGTGTTAAGCTAAATAAAAAATAATAATAAAATTTAAAAAGCAAGTAAATAGATGCCTAAAGATTTCTACTGTAAATAAAGTTTTTGAAAATTTCAACATAATTTCTTGATTTTTATTTATTTATTTTTAATAAAAACTGTAGGGAGTTCCTATTTTTTTTATAAAGTGGAAATTTAGATAGATCCATAAATGAAAAGTTAGATCTTTGCAGTGAAAAATTCTCTGAATGTGTTCCAAGTGTGTTTACGAAATTACGACAAATAAAAACTGACTGTGAGCATTTTACAATTCCTGATGAAAACCCCAAATTCGCTACTTTCAATTCTTGATGAAAACCCCAAATACGCTACGTGTGCAAGTATTCACTGCTCAGCGAGATACCAGCTAACAAATCGGTCGACCAAAAAAAGTTTGTTAGTATTAACTAAAAGCTGTTTAATATATTATAGGGTGATTTCAAGAAGCAAAACAAAGTACAAGCATTCTAAATTTAAGTACGATTGCATATGAAACATTAGTAAATAATTCAGACAACCTAAGAAATGCTTTAAAGTGAGGCACAACTTAACATGAATTGGGCATGAGAGTGTGCCCTGCAGCTTAGCAGCACCTCATGTGACCAGTCATGCATCTAACCAAGAAACACCTCTGACTGAGCACTGCAGAGCGTGAGCAGTTAAAACTAGTCAGACGTGACCTTCCCTTTATGACGGATGCAGGAAAAGGTTCAAGAGGCTGTTGCATACTGATGCCAACCAGAATCCAAACAACTGCACGCACTTCAATGAATAAAATGTAATACGTGAAGTCAACAGACGCAAGCCAGACCACTATTTTAAGAACCAAATTAAGATGCAGCACTGAAGCTTTAGTATGGAATGTAATCCTCGACAAATACTTTCATCATAAAGTCCAATAGGACACAACGCAAACAAATGAATACAAAAAGGCGCGCATGCATGCCCAACCTCCACAACTAAACTATGTTCTCTATTCCATGGTGGAAGTGACCGCACCCTTGACGGCGCAGAGACATTCCTCCCCGTTTAAGTGTCATGTGGAAGCAGGCTGGCTCTGCTCTGCTCTCCCTGGAGACACTCACTCCTAACACAACAGGCCCTGGTTGTCATCTTCTCATTAGCCAATGTAAACAGAGACCGGTCTGCTTCACAAAAACTTGCGGGACAGAAAAAACAACTGAGTGTAGGATTACAACAACAATGGACCTTCAGGTGGCGTGGGTCGTTGTTAGAAAACAATGAACAAGTACAATAACATATCTATCTGTTTATCTATCATGGACACAACATAACACAACATTAAGTTAATTTAGTCAACGTGTCCAAAAGTTAATATAGAAAAGCCAAACTTCCTATACCACAACCTACATTTACATCAGTAATAATTTGTAGTCATTAACAGCAAAGTCAACCGAAAAATTTTCTACGCAACCCCACTAGTCAAAACGCCACCTATTTTTTTTATATATATTTTTTTATCCATCTTAAAGGGTGGCCATTTTGTCACTTTCTGTTGATCGAAAATGAAATTTGACAGGTAAGGACCAATCATGTGTCAGCTTGAAAACGTCACATGGCCATATTCAGAAATCAGGTGAGCCTGTGATTGACATTAACTGACGTCATTTTCAGTCGACATGGGGCAAAATGGCCGCCCCATGAGCTTGGTAAACACGGCGGATTTTCACTCTTAATTTATATTCAACAAACAGTATTAATTAGAATGTAAAAAATATTACTATTACAACTTATCACTGTAAAGAAAATTAAAATGGGTGCCACAAATTATAATACTATACAGGATTATAATATATAGACTACATATATGAAGAACTTGGACCAACGCAAGTCTCATTAATTACACCACACATGCTAATGTTTTTGTATGGACAAAAACCAAAATACATAACATTAGCATTAATGTGTATGTTTGTTTGTTTGTTTTTGAGAATTCATTAACGCATTTCAATGCTCCGTTTGGCTCAGTTGACATGAAGAAAAATATTAACTTTCCCTGTTCTCCACAATAACGCGGGCCATCTTGAAAATAGTAAAACACAACTAAGATGTCTGATGTCATCTTGGGTTTGATTCATAAATATCTATTTATAAACATCGGGTGACGTACCTACGCGCTAGTGGCTCGTCTAATAAAACTGTGAATTAACTAGCGCGACCAACTATTCAGAATATGTAAAACATATCGGGCCGTCCTCCACGGAATTTTTGACGGCCAGGCGGGCGGGCGGGCCTCACCTTCTCCCCGGAGCGACGATACTTCTGCGGCTGCTGAAACAGGCAGTGGTTCTTCACGAAGCCATTTTTGCTGGCTTTTTGACCACTCGAGGTCCGACGACAAGCGTCTCCGTTGAGTAGCTTGTTGGCGGAGCTTTCCGTCATCTCTGTCGGCTCGCCGCGGCGGAAGAAATCACAAATTGAAGAAGCCCAACTTGGGTGCGGATAATCGGGAAGTCATGTATGAACTCAGGAGAAACGTTCGCTTCTACGCCCACTGCGCTGCGTCTTCACCAGCACGCCGGAAGTACACGCCCCTGGCGCGCGCTCATTCGCCAATGCGCCTGGTAGCCTACAAGTATCGTCTATTAAAATTAAGAGCCCACCCCATACAAAACTATAAAAACTTTTAGTGGCGTGTCAACACAAACTAAATGAAACATTGTGTAATATATATTAAATTATATTTTAATTAAAATATTAACATTAGAAGACATACTCACCATTTGTAATGTTTAACGCGACTACTCCACAGAGTGAGCTATCTTGCTGTATTTTATGTCTTGGTTGTCAACAGTCTCCTGTGAAACGACCTAGAATAACCTTTGACTAGGCGTCAACCTAATCCTCCCGATGACGTGATTCGTCCCTCACCTGTGCAGGACAGTGCATAAGGTCAAGGCTATCCCAAAGGTGAGTCATCGGAAGTTGCCAGGGATGTTATATTGTGATGATGCAGTGATGTTGACTGGAAGGACATTGAGATATACAGTCACAAAAAAAGCTAAAATGCTAAAATATTAAATAAATAAATAAATAAATGAATAAATAAATACACACGGAGCATCGTAATGCTGGTCAGAGCTGGTCCTAAGCAAAATTTGATTTTGTGGCTAGCTAGTTGAGTCAATAATATGATGAGATTATACATCTACTATAGACTCATTACAGCGATCAAATCAAGCAAAATCTAAAGTTAAAGTTTTGTCAGAATGTCCAAAATATTTCGCTAAAAATCTAAGTTTAACTTTATTTATATTGTATCTAAATTATACGGCAGGGTTGTTGACTGGTAACTGATCTTTGGTGCCCCCTTGTGGTCTTGGAACCTGAAGCAGGTTACATGCTGCGTTACGTTGCCACAAATCAGACAAATACAACCCATTCTGATTATATCCTCTTGGCTGTAAGCAGAATATTATGAAAGACCAAAAACATCCGCAATAAAAATTAAAATAAATAAAAGCAATATATATATCATTAAAAAATTACGTACAAAAATATTCAAAGATAAATAGAAACATAAAAATAAATGTGCAAATGAATACAAAAATAAATATTTAAATACAATTAAATATTAATAAATGAAAACGCTGTGTTCTCATATTTATTTATTGCTGCAGACAATGTCACCATGAAATGTGCAAGGAAATGTTATTCAAATGAGGGGGTGCTCCTATTTTATTTCCACATTTATTTTTGTTTTTAATTTTTACTCTTTTTATTTTTGTATTCATTTTTACTTTTATTTATTTTTGTTGTTTTTATTTCCATTTACGTTAGTTTGTGTTTAATTTTTGATTGTGTTTTTATACGCATTTATTTTATTTATGTATTTATTTTTGCAGTTTTGGTCCTCCATAGATTTTGACATGAGAGCAGTTGCTAGATATACTCATTCATCTGAAAGACACAAGAGGAAAGATGAGCATCCTTCTGCCTTGGATAGGACAAGTTTTTATTTTACATTGATGTGGTGGTCCTTGTTTTCATGTGGAACTACAAAAGTACGAAGCTAAAGTTGCACATTCCTGCCCCTAGATGACACTATTGGGCCATAGAAAGAACTGCTACCTTCATTTAACCTGCAGGGTGCTTCCTGTTCAGTGCTTTGGAGGCATTGATGTGCAGCCCGGTGTTTTAAAGGTGTGACATCCATGATTAAGGCATCGATGATAACATCAGATGATTTGATTCTTTAATCAATTTCCGAGCCTTTTTTTTTTTTGTTTCGTCTCAAGGTTGTAACCTTGAGTGGAGAATAATGAAACATCGGTCCTTAAAGCTGTTGCCAATACACAGAGAAGCACTTAAGCTCCTGTCCATTCCAAACTAGATCATGGCGATAAGAAAGCAGCTTTAATAGGATCACCGCTAGGGTTAGATGGAAAGTGGTTCAGCGTTTGATGGAGCCAGTGTACTATCTTTTAAGTCTAAATTAAAAAGGAAGACAAACTATATATAAATAATGTGCAATGTCAGGTGTAATTTTTTCAATTCCATGACCTTATGAATTCGCAAAAATATATGTCCGGTATATAATCATAAGGATAAGGACAAACAAGCATGCAAATAGCTTGGAAATTAATTAATCACGGACAAAAACAAAGACACATGATTGAGGCCTTGACAAATCCTTGTTATTCCCTGAAATCTTAAGTTTAAAATCACATGAGCATGGACGTCTCCAACACTGTCTGTTGCACTCTGCTTTTACTTCCACATTACAGTTTTCCTTGTACAATCAAATGCAACGCAATCTCCCCAACTATCTGACCTCATGCTGAAGTCAAAGCGTTTTTTTGTGCAATAAAGACGACTCCCTGTCACTGCAAATCCCACTGGTTGCCGGCCGCGCACTCCCTCTACAGTTGGTTCGGGCCCAATGCCGCCGTTCTCCCAGCAGGCTTCATTCTGACTGACACAACCATTAGAAATGGTTACGCCTGTCTAAGTCTTCCCTCCATAATAGATTATCCAGCAAGAGAGACACTGAGAGTGACAGACAGACCATTTTCCAGAGAGCAGTAGACTCTGTCTAACTCTTGACTGCAGGAATAATGATGAGTGAAGCCCTGGCCTCAATACGCGTAGACGAGGAACTAATGATGAAGAAGGCATGGAGGGAGCTCAGGTTCTTGTGTTGCATGTCGGTATGATGGATGTCAATGACAACACTGCCTATGTACAGATGCAGATAATAAATTACAGACATTTGCATACAAGATTATAGTCACTTATTTTTTTACTAGCACAATGAGGGCCTCCTGGATACTGCTTGAGGATAATGTGGACAGTGATCATGTAGTTGGTGCATCCGTCAATTTGGTGACAAAGAGTAGACTACGTTTTAGACTTGCAAAACCAGGTCTAAGCAGTGGTGCAGGTGCTGTAACGCGATTTAGGTGAATTTGAGGAAAGTCTAGTCAATTGTGTTTGGGGCCACATTGCGCATCCCTGGCACGCCGACAGCGCATCTGTCAATTTGGTGACAAAAAGTAGACTAGATTTTAGACTGGCAAAACCTGGTCTAAGTGGTGGCACAGGTGCTGAAACACAATATTTGTGGATTTGTGTCACAAGTCATATTAAGGCTCACTACCATGCCGTTGGTGCATTTGTAAATCTGGTGACAAAAAGTAGACTAGATTTTAGACTTGCAAAACCAGGTCAGCAGGTGCTGTAACGAGATTTAGGTGTACTAGCACAATAAGAGCCTCCTGGATACTGCTTGAGGCTAATGTGGACTGATAATGTAGATGGTGCATCTATCAATTTGGTGAGAAAAAGTAGGCTGTTCTAGACTTGCAAAACCAGGTCTAAGTAGTGGCGCAGGTGCTGTAACGTGATTTTGGTGTTTGAGGAAAGTCTAGTCAACCTTGTTTGGGACCACATTGCGTCTCCCTGGCACACTACCAGCGTATCTGTCAATTTGGTGACAAAAAGTAGACTAGATTTTAGACTGGTAAAACTGGGTCTAAGTGGTGGCACAGGTGCTGTAACGTATTTTATTTTTATTTTTTTTAATGTATTTGAGGTACGTTTAGTCTGCCATGTTTGAGACTGTATTGCGGCTACCATGCCGCTGGCGCATCTGTAAATCTGGTGACAAAAAGTAGACTAGAGTTTAGATTCGCAAAATCAGGTCTAAGTGGTGGTGCAGGTGCTGTAACACAATTTTGGTGGATTTGATCGAGGCGTAGGCAGACAGATTCGGTGCTTTGCCGACGTGTAGTGGATGTCATCGTATTTCATTTGAATGTATTATCATTATTTCTTATTTTATTTATTTGTCTGTTGCCTTGTTGTGAGGGGTGAAATTAGCGTTGAGACAATAACAGAATGCCCTTC